>NC_133618.1:147480779-147780779 GCF_048593235.1 Sminthopsis crassicaudata
CTGGAGAACAATTTGGAACTTTGTCTAAAGGGCTCTAAAACCATGCATACTTTTGTTCTAGCAATACCACTACTAGTTTTATATCTCAAAGAAATTTTTTTTTAAAAGACAAAAGAATCTATTTGTACAAAAATATTTATAGCTCTTGTTTTTGTGGTGGCAAAGAATTGGAAATCAAGGGTATATCCATTAATTGAGGAATGACTGAACAATTTGTGGTATGATTGTTAAGGAATACTACTGTGCTATAACAAATGATAAGCAAGATGATTCCAGACTTACATGAACTGATGCAGAGTGAAGTATGCAGAACCAGAACACTACACACTAACAGTGACATTGTACAACAATTGTGAATGGCTTAGCTATTCTTAGCAATACACTCAAATATAATGACTCATGATAAAAAATGCTGTCCACATCCAGAGAAAGAATTGATGGAATCTAAATGCAGATTGAAACACACTATCTTTCACTTTTTTTTAATTTGAGTTTTCTTCCACAAAGATGACAAATATGTTTTATGTGGCTGCACATGTACAACCTGATACTTACTTTCTCAGGGAGGAGAGGAAGTGAGGGAAAGAATTAGGAAGTAAAAATTATAAAAAAATGCTGAAAATTATTTTTACATCTAATGAGGAAGAAACAAAATATTATTTAAAATTTTTTTTAAAAAAAGTTTTGTATCCCTGATTCACAGGAAGAAGACTTGAAAGGTAATGTTGGTGTGTGTCTCAAGTGTTCTATTCAAAAGGTAAGCTCTACTTTTAAAGAAAGTATCTAAAAGAAATGACCAACTCAACATTGTAGAGAAATAACAATCTACCAAACAGCTTTAGGATTTTGTTGTTGTTGCTAAATGAAGCCGTATGATTTAAACTCATTAAACACTTACAATGTGTTCACTGTAAGACAGGTACTGTGAAATCAATCAATCCCTCTATTAAAGGAACTTAAAGTCTACTGGGGATAAGACAAAAGGACAAAGCTCAGTGAAGGTTCAGAAAAATATGAGGAGGGAGGTAATGTTTTCATCGGTTTGGTTTGGGAAGTCTGGGAAAGAGGAGAAATTAGGGAGGGTTTTAGAGGGGGGAAAACAGAATTTTGATAGGTAGGAATAAGGAGAAAGTACATTACAGGCATGGGGGATAGATAACTTATACAAATGCAGAGGCAAGAAACTGGAATGAAAATGGGAGATGACTAGTGGTCAGATTTAGCTGAAACTGAGAACATGTGGTTGATATGAAATAAAGCTGGTAAAATTAGGTTGAAGCCATATTGTGGAGGGCTTTAATTACTTGAATAAAAAGTTTGTAGTTTATTCTATAAGCAGAAGGGAGCCTTTGAACGAGATGGCTAGGTGGTGCAGAGGAAGAACTGAATTCAAATTCAGCCTCAGATCCTAACGAACAATGTGATCTTGGTCATTTAAACCTGTTTACCTTAGTTTCCTCATCTGTAAAATGATCCGGAGGAGGGAATGGCAATCCATTCTGTAGCTTTGCCAAGAAAATTCCAAATAGGGTCACAAAGAGTTGAACAACAAAAATCTGTACATTAGGAAGATTATTTTTGTAGCTGTGTAGATTGTACAGAAGGAATGATTACAAGCAATGGAGATCCATTTAGTAGTATGGGAATTTTTAGGATAATGGCAACAGGAGGGAAGAAAAGAGGATGGGAGAAGGTTAGCCTGCAAAAAAAGGAAACCAGAGTATGAATGGAAAGCAGGACAGTTATACAGCTGACATCTAGAAAACACTTATTATGTTTGACCCCATTAGGACGTGATTAGGAAAAATGGGCAAATAAGCAAACATAAGCAAATGTAAGTTTAATGTAAACAAGAATGAGACACTTGTAGAGAAGGAGAAAATTGACAACCAATTGGATAAAGGTGACAACTAACGGAATGAAAAGGGAAAAAGGAAGGAAGAATCAAAAACAATTCTTGAGATTTCAAGTCTGGAAAATTGGTACTGGTGGCAAAATAAGGAGGATGTTAAGAAGAAGGGTAGCTGGAGGAGAAAAGTGATGAGCTCAGTTTTGGACACATGCATCTGAAATAATGGCAGTTAATGATGTGGAACTGGAGTTCAGGAAAAAGATAAGGGCCAGATTTGAATTTGGGAATCATTTCGTATAGAAGTGATAACTCGAGTTATTGTAAACTAATCTCCAACAGTCATTCACCCTTAGGAACCAGGAGATAATTTAGCAGTAGAAAGGACAGAGGTGTAGCAGTAGTACAGTGTTGTAGGAGAAGCAGGGGAGAGCAGCAGCACTTAAGCCAAGTGGGGAGAGAGTGGCCAGGAAGCAGGATGGCCAACCGTATTAAATGCTACACAAAGGTCAAGAAGGGCAGTGAAGAGACTAAGGTAACAGAAGTCTAGCCTAGTAAAAGAGGAGTCTAGCAACATAATTAATAAGTACATTTCAAGTTAGAATAATATAACCCATCTTGGGTTCAATACTGAAAGCTGGGTATTTTCTACAAACATTAAACATAACTATTACAAAAATGTTTCTAAGGGAGGTCCTACAAATATTTTTTTTTTTTTTAATTCAAAAGTAAAGGCACTTTCTTTACTCTCAGAGAACTTCTATAAAACTGAGTAGACTGAGGTGGAGGATAAATTCTGAGGAAGCATCATGATAGGATACTGATTATTACAATCAATCAGCCAGCTGAAAGTAGATAACACTTCACTAGTGTTTTTCTGCTTGTGGCTATTGGGTGTCAAAGCTGTTAACTGGCAAATTGTCGACTCTTTTTGCTTCTTGGACCTAGCTGCTTCTCAACAGACAAGATAGGAGGATCTATAGTTTAATGAAAGTGACTATTTCCTGGGGAGAATTTGATGAACTGAAGGAAACCTTGAAAAAAATTCCTTCCCTTCTCCATCCCTCCCCATGAACTTGCTTGTCAAAAATGGAGAAAGAAGGGGAAAGAAATCCTATAGAATAGTCTAGTAGCACAAGATTGACATGTTATTCTTTTGTGTACCAGATATGGGGGATCCACTTGCAGGTTTCAGAAAATATTATCTTTGGTGGCCTATTTGGCTCTTGGCTTACTTACTTGGTTGCTGTTAAGTTTTATCTTTGGTCATTCCATTTTGGAGTTATACAGTCATGGTATAAATAGCTGTGGCTTGATAAGGAGCAAAATTAGTCTTCTGCAAACTTTACTTTGCACTAAAATTAGGACTTAAAAGCAGGTGTGCCCAAGGTTAGAGACATGAAATAAAGGAACTAGAGATAAATGTGAGGAAAAGAATTGAGAGTAATTTAAATTTTAAGAGATCTGAACTTTTTTCCTAATCATTTTTAAAGTTTTTATTTTGTGTGTGTGTGTGCACACAATGGCAACTTGATGTTTATGATTTCTGCCTCTTATAGGTATCTGACTAGTTTTCAGCTTCATAATCAGAATGTTTGAGTTCTAACAATAGCTAGTATTCATGTATTAGATCCATGGGGAAATAGAAGAAAACAGAAATTAAGTGATTGCTAATCACTAAACAAGCCACTTGGCTTTCCTAGTCTCTCCTTTCATTGGTTAAAATGGACCCAAATGGCTCTAAAGTGGAAAGTGAGGCAGGTGACCATGCTCAGCCTCCCTCACTCACTTCACTCGACAGTCACAGCATCCCCTCCCTGATGTCATTGGCCTCTTCAAGAAGGAAGGGCAGACAACAGATGGTTTCTAAGGCTTCCACTGTAGGCTCTTCCAGCAACCTTTCCAGCTGCTTCACTTCTGCCAATGGGGCCTGTTCTCCCAAGTTTTAGCTTCACATACCTGCCTGACAACTATGAATCCCTCTACCCTGATGCCAAACCTCTAAGGGTGAGATAACCCACCTGGACTCATTTATCTGAACTTTCAGTTACCATTACTCCCATGCCATTCTCTGTCCCCCACTGCCTGCTCCTTTCATCCCATTCCCCATAATGCTCCACTCTAAAGCCACACACACCTGTTCCACTATGTCCTCTGGTATGCCTGCTCCCACAGGTAACAAACCTACTTTCATTCAAAATCTTTTTTTCCCTTTTTACTCCTTCTGTCTCCTTGTTTTCACTGATTAGGCTCCTAGTGATTATCTGGCCTTCTTCACGATTGTTTCTAGCATCAGTTTCCATCTTACTCACCCCACAGCTACTTTTCCAAACTTTTTTATCTTGCCTCAAAAGCTCCCATGTTATCCCTTCATCCAATCTCTCAGCTGACAAATTTGCCTCAATTCACTAAAAAAAAATTGAGGTGATTGGCTGAGAACTCCCTCTTCTCCCCTCCTTATCTCAAGTCCCTCTAATGCCTTCTACTACCATTTACTCTTTTACCGTTCCTACTTCACAGCCAAAGCAAATCCATCTGCATTCACAAATGATCCAATTCTATCCTGCCTTCCAGATTGCCTCCCCTTAACATCCCTCTTCTATCACTAGTTTTCAGTTTCCAACTATCAGTTATTTCTCTTCTGCCTGCAAACATGCCCATGTCTCCCTCATCTGCAAAAGATTGCTCACTTGCTCTACTGTATCATATTTCTCCTCCCATTTGTGGCTAACCGTGAGAAGGTGGCTGACAGCGCATGCCTCTATTACTTTCCCTCTCCCCAAAGTTACCAGCCATTTCTTGATTACCAAATCTAATTGCCTTAAGTCCCTCTTGCCATCTCTGCTGCCTCTGTCGCAATCACCCTTTTCTCTTTGACAGTCTCTTCTCTTTGGGTTTCTGTGACATGACTCTACCTGGTTTCTCCTCCTCTCTTCAGTCTCCCTTTGTCCAGATCACATTTGTGAATGGAGGGCATGGGGTGTTTGGGGAAGACTACCCCCTCTAGTAGGAGGGCTGCTCATCCACCTTCATCCAGCTTTCACCCAGGAAGCTGCCGAGGGCACAGCAATCAGACTCCAGTAAACCATCTTGGCAGGCAGGCTGGCCCAGGCTGGCCTCCAACTTGTTGCTGAGTCAGAAGGACATACTGTACCCTGAACATATGGAGGCAGATGAGAATACCAAAGGTGGCTAGAGCAAGCACTGTGGAGGAGTCAGGCCTGAAGACACCAGCCCATCCACTGTACCCCAGGACTTGACTTTTGTCCTGTCACTGGGCTCTGATGACTTGGGAAGAGAGAGGTTGATGACATTGCATAACTCTGCCTCACTAACTCCAATTCATATGCAAGTCAAAACATTAGCCATGATGTCCTGGGTCTTCTTTGAAAATGAAGGAAGAACAATAACTTGCTAAAGGTAAGTATCTTTTGAGACTGTTCTGTACCTTTTTCTCTTTATACTATTTCATTTGCTCTTATGAACTTCAATGAATTCTCTATGATATTGATTATCAGATCTATTTATCAAGCCCTAAATTTGCTCTCATCTCAAATTACCTCTTGGATATCTTGAATTGGATGTTCCAATTTACACTCAACCTGTCCAAAACTGAATTAATTATCTGCCATCCTTCCCTCTCTCTTCTTCCTAATTTTCCTTTTACTTTTGGGGGTATCATAATCAAGGTGTCATCTTTTAAGTCCTTAGTCTCTCTTATCCCCATATGCAATCAGGTGTCAAGTCCAGTTGATTCCACCTTCCCCAAATCTCTGTTTCTGAAGAGCAGAAAGATTAAGTGATTTGCTCAGGATTAGATATGAGGTAAAATGAGAACCTCGATTTACATTTGGGTTCTCTGAGCATCAATCAGGCATTCTTTCCCTCATCCCACACTACTGACTACTGTTTGGTAAGGTTTTAAATTCTACTTTCCTAGTACTCTCCTTTCTCCATTGATTTTGCTACTACCTTGCTGTAAGTCTTCAAGTATGAACCACAGTCTACTTGTTGGTCTTCTTGTCTCAGGGGACTCTACTCCAGTTCTTTGTCCACTCAGCAGTTAAAATCATCTTCACAAAATACAGGTGACCACAGCTCCATCCTTTTCAAAAAATTCCGATGACTCCCTATTGCTTTCAGGTTCAAATAAAATATTTTCTATTTGACTTTAAAGCTCTTCATAATCTGATTTTTTCCTACCTTTCCAGCATTCTTAGACTGTACTCTCCACCATATTTTATCCTGAGATACTGTGACATGGGCTTCCTTGCTGTTCTTCATGCAAAGACACTTGACTCTGAGCATTTTCACTGTGTGTTCCCCTGCTTAAAATTTGCTCTTTCATCTGTCTCCTGGCTTTTCTTGACTAAAACCCTACCTTCTATAAGATGGCTTGATGATCCTTCTTTAATGCTAATGACTTTACTTTGTCATTACCTCCTATTTATCTTATGGCTTGTCTAGATACACTTGTTTGTACGTTATTTCCCTCATTAGACTATGAAGTCCTCAAGTTTTCAAAAACAGGTATTGTATTTTACCTTTCCTTTTATGCCCTGCCCTCGACACAAGAGTCTAGGATGTAGTAAGTGCTTTAATAAATGTTTATTGAGTGTTGACCAGTTGATTTAGGAAAAAATGTGTAACCAAATAAATTTTAAACAGATATTTCTCACAATACTTCTAGAATTTCTTGCTTTCTACCTATGAAGATCAACAGACTTTGTATTACTAAAAGAATTTCAGAATTAAGGTAACAGGTAGGTTGAGGCCCAATAGCCAACCAAAGATAATAAATCTAGAAAGTTTCACTGGAAACAGATTGCCTTTCAGTTAACCAAAGTTATGTCATTTATTTATCAAATTTTTATTTTAAAAATATTTAATCATTAGGTAGTTTATAAACTCCTTGATTATAAACAATGGCTGTATTTTATTTTGTCTTTATATAACCAGCCTCTAGTACATAGTGAGCATTTAATACTTTTTGGATTTGGGTAATAGCATTTGAATCTTATAATTTAATCTAATGATTTCAACCCAGAGTTTTGACTTCTAGACCTAAGAGGATTGCAGTGATTTATCCTATGTCTTCTACATAACGCTTTACATAGGAGATAGACTAACAGGTATACCCCTTTCTTCTGCCCTCTTTTCACTCATCATTCACATATTGAGAAATGAATCCCAATACTATTACAAGATCTAGATTTGTTTAAAAATCACCCAGTCTAACATCTTTATTTTGCAGATGAGCAAAACAAGGAACAGAAAGGTTAAGCAATTTGTCCATAGAGCCATGATTTAAATCTAGTATTCTTTCCATTATACCAAACGGTTATTACTCAGTAAGGTTCTGGAAGAAGGGCAGATCATTCTGAGTTTCTCTATTCACTTTGACTAACCACATTGATATTCAAAAGGCCAAGCTCTAGATCTTTTGGGGGAGGATTTAAGAAATTCATGGAAGAAAGCTCAACCTTCAGCTTCTCTCAGTCCCATCCTTACTTTTAAAAAAACTCCTCTCTTTACTTCCTTGTCCCTCTTTCCCTTGGAAAAAAAGAAAGTACATTCTGTTGCTGCAGCATTGCAGACTGGGTTAGTCTTAGCACTATGTCTCTGTCTGTCTGAAAGATAACCACATGCTACCTGGGCTGGGTAAATGCTCTACTCCAGCTTTCATCTGTCCTCCCCGCTTGGTAGGGTTCCAAGGAACTCTATTTACCAGTAACTTTCCTTTCGTTAGCAAGCCAAGGAAAAGCAATTACCCTTCAGAGCTGACGTAAGTCAGGCTTCAGGACTGACGTCTGCAGGGTGTCTCACGGCTCTCGCCGTGATTGCTGCCTCCTCCCCTTAAGGAGAGGCACAGCTCTATCCCCCTTCTGTTACTTGTCATTGTGATGCCTCCAAATCAGTGAGCAAGTGAATGATGTAGTAATTAAATTACTAAATATTCCAGTGTTCAAGATGCCTAATTAGCAAATCTAATCCTTAGTGCAAGAACTCTGTGGAAGGTGGGGGTAGGGAGAAGTGCTTTTCTAACAGTGTTCCCTTGTAACTTAGAGCTGACATTTGCCTGGATCAAGAGTCATCATCTTAAAATGCAGAGTCTTAGAAAACTTCGGTTCTGGTTCTGGTCCTGGGTATTAGTTGTGTGGCCTTGGTTTTCTCTCTGAACAATAACGCCTGCCCTGTCTACTCTATAAAGCTGTTCTGGAGATCCCATGAGATTACTGATAGGAAAGAAGTTTTCAAACTAAAAAATATCATGCTAATTATTATTGTGGTACTGTTATTATTATTATTGTTGTTGGATATTGTGACTTTTTCAGAATTCATGGAAGGCCCCAAATAATTTCAGGGTCCATATTTCCCTTTATATTTTAAGTGTTCTACACATCATGAAAAACAAAGGCAAGGAAAGTTTGCCTGGATCAAAGGCAGAATATACTCACAGAACATGGGATTTGGAATCAGAAGAAGGGCTCTAGCATTTACTCCTTCTGTGATGGCAGGCACATCACTAGTCTCTCTCAGTCTATTTCTTCACCTAGAAAATAGGGGCAATGACCCTTAGGATCATGGGATCAGAGACTCAGGGCAAGAAGGGTCCCTGGGGATCAAATAGTCTGAGCTCTTTTCTGTGCAAAGAAGGAAGCTGAGACAGGCAATGATTTGCCAGAGGATGTGCAGGTCCTGGGTAGCAGAGCTGAGATCAGAAACTGGGTCCTCCAACTCTCAGTCCAGCATTCTTTAGAGGAGACCCAAGTTTAAATCCCAGTGTCTATTCTTGCTATGCTATATTACCATGCGGCAAGGATGACAAATACAGACGATTCAAAGAAATTGAGAAAGATTTCTACTGAGTGAAGTAGGTAAACAAAGCAGAACCAAAAGAACACAATGACTATGACCACTTCATTGGAGACAACCCTGAATGGCAACAAGGCTCAGATTATAAAATTGGACAATAATGGTAAAGCATCCTGTAGCTCTTTCTTTTAACAAATGTAAAAATACTGAAGTATAAAGTTGTATATGTTGCTGGTCAAAATGATTGTTTTATTTTGCTGTTTTGGAGAATGCATCTTGAAGGAGATTCAATAAGAAATATAGAGAGAATCTGAAAGAGGACATATAAGAATGAAGCTGTTGTTACTTAACTCACAGAACTATTGTGAGGGTCAAATAAAGTAATGTAAATTATTAAAGCCTAAAGCCTACTACTTTACAAAAGTGCTTTGAAATGAGGGATTGGAGCAATTGCTAAAAGAGACTTCTCCAAGAATGCTCGCCATGGCAGGCAAAGTGCTAAATTAAAGAATGGTTCTTTGCCATTCCATGGGATGATGGGAGGTAAGAACTTGTCAGTAATCACCACCACTGATCCATTCCTATTTCCATAATCTCCTGTGAAAGGCTTCTAACCTCCCAAATGTACCTCAAATCTAACGGAGAACTGGAAGCTATAGTTTCTTTTTAATTTCTCTTCCTTTTAGACCAAAGATGCTTAAATCCTGGCTATGAAATTTAAAAGGACCCAATCATTTTTAAGTCATTTGTAGATTAGCTTACTTACTCAGTCTTTCACAAAAATTTTCAGCCTTGCTTAAAGACTTTTCTTCCTTTAAGTGTTAAAGTTGATGCAGGAGGGGGAAACTGTTGGTTCTATATTTCAAGTATTTTGCCCCCTTGGTTACAGTATAATTATTGGTGAGTCACTAGATGTTTAATAATGAGGGAGTAAGAATCACAAAAGATGAATGAAAGTTGGCAGGAGAGCAGGAATTAGATGTCTTTGTTATTTCCCTCCCTCCCCCACCAGTCTTTCTATGAGGGAGAGTGGAAAGTGTGAATAAATAGAATAGCTGAATAATTTCAAAAACAAGAAAGCCTCTAATTGTTTCCATTCAAGTCAAGATGAGAATGAACTCAAGGAGCTATGGATAGATATGCTACTTAGAAGCACATATCTTTTCACAAGTGGTACTGCAGGTATAGAACTTTCTGCCTCATCCACATCTTTGCTTCTTTTGAGATTCAGTTCCAATACTATCTTTTAGAGGAGAGTCTTCTCTGACCCCTGTTTGCTAATGTTTTCTCCTTCAAATTACTTTCTATTGACATATTATATGTACCAGTAGAATGTAAGCTTCCTGAGAGCAAAGCAAGTTTTTTGCCATCTTTCCTCAGGATATAGCACATGGTAAGTGTTCAATAAAAGTTTGTTCAATTTAATAGAAAGTTTAGCAGAAAGACTTTTTCCTAAGTACATAGGCAGGAGAGATCCAAAGTCATAGCAAAGTCTTAGAAGGTTAATAAATGTAACTATTCCCCGACAGAATAATCATACAAAGGCAAGGAATGGACTCTTCTTTGGCTACATGATTCAGTTTGAGTTCATTGCCCTTACTGCAGAAGAAGAAAAAATCAAATACTAGTCCTTTAATTAATCTATGAACTAAAAGGTATTTTGTGTGATAACAAGCACAAAATAACTGAGTTTTAATGTGGATTTTGCTTTTAAAATCAAATTACATGCTATCATAAGGTGCAACATGAAAATATTTTTGACTTAAATCTTCATTTCTACAGCCCAGCTTCCTTGCCTCCCTTATAAAAACAGCTTTGTTTGCTTACTACAAGAGGTATCTGGATTTTGGTGCCTTTAGATTTTTGAGGAAGGGAATGAATAGCACTGATATTTAGCAAAACCATCTTGCTTGCTTTAGTAAAGACTAAGAGAATGAGTCACTGAAAAGAGAGTGCATATGCTTGAGTGTGTTTGTATGTAAGGTGGAGGGAGGAGTGAATGCCTCTCTCCACAGGGGAAGATGAAGACAGGCCAGTCTCAACTACCTGGTGGCACTGTCATGAAGGACCATGTATTACTCTTCCTCTTAGTGTGTCAGCATAATGAATGGGAGACTGCTGAGGGTATGTTGGGGAAGGAGTTGAAAATGGGGGGGTCCTATAGAGGGGGAAATGGAAAAAACTAATAGTATATAATTTCTCAGACCTTGGATCTCAGTCTGACAAGAAGAAAAGAATTTTGAGGGTGGGGATTTTTAGAACAGAAAAATTATCTTTTAAAAATTGGAGTTTTACAAGCCTGGGTTTTCAGTGACCTGGAATGCTATGAATAATAAGGAAGATATAGTACAATGTCCTTTCCCGCTTCCCCAAAGAATGATCCATCCAGGAAAGGAAAGAAAGGGATTATCTGGCCACCAAAAGATGAAGATGGACAAAGAAAAATGAAGTTTACATCTATAATATCAACAATCTCTTACAGAGCATTTGATAATCTGCAAAATGCATCACACATTAACTCATTTTATCCTTACAACTACCTGATAAGGCAGGCAATACCGGTATTATTATTATCATCTCTGTTTTTTAGATTTAGGATTAGGATGAAAAAGTGACTATCCAGGCTCACAGATTCAAATTACAATTCAAATTCAAGTCAAAAGACTCTAAAGTCTGTGAGATCCTTTGTTTTTGCCTCAGCTGCCTTCCTTCCCTGGGTCACAGGAAGTACTTAATGTCCCTTGCTTAGAGGCTGGTTTGGAGCTAAAAAGGAAAGTGTGTATTCATTTAGATTAATATTTAATGTGGTTTGTTTGTTTTGTTGGAAAGTGTAGGATAGTGGCAGGGAAAGAGAAGGTATCCATCTTCCTTCCTAACACAATTACCTCAGTTCCAGATAAACAGCAGGGAAGAAGTTCTGGGGTGCAGAAGTATATGAGATGCAGTTTAGAACTCAGATGGCTCCTCTTACATTGTGACTATCTTTAAGAGAATTTTTCTTACTCAATTCAACAAATATTTATTAAACTCATACTATATGCAAGGCACTATGCCTAATTCTGTGGACACAAAGGTGAAATAAGACTGTTTGCTATGAGTTTATAATTTAAAGAGAACTAAGATTATGAGTAACCTCAGTTTTTCCAAAAGTGGCATGGAAGTCAAATTAATTAATCAACACCTGCCACTTCCCAATTCAGATTAATGGAAATGACTTCTATTTCCTGCTATAAATCAATGACAGTTTGGAGCCACTTAAGGCTCTTTCACATACAACCTTCAGCTCTTAAAGATTACTAATTTCTGTATTTGAATATTTAGAACATGCAATAATCAAACAGTTCTATGGACTAATGGTGACTGCAAATGAGTCCACAGGCACATAACTGCAGCAATGTCATAAGTGTCTTTGTCTCCATAGTTATCCCACTGCCTATTCCAGATTTAAGGTTTAATTATTCATTTTCTTATCTTTTTTTGACTTTTGAAATAGTTCTGAAAGATGCAGTCATCCTTTATCTTAATTTCTCTAAACCTTACTGGTTTCTGTCATTTCTCATCCAGACATCTGCCTCATTCCCAATCATCCTCCTGTGGTCTATTAGCCTTGTGAAATTTTTGGACAATGTCCATATTAATTTTCTACTCGAAAGAACACAAACAGAATACCGATTAGGACCAGGATGATGGTGGTTGAGGTTAGGAGACTGTTCATCTCACTGAATAGCAATTAGCTCAAGGAATAGAACAGTGACATGTCTGGTTCTTACATCTAGACATGTTGCTGAGACTAATATAGGAAACATTCTTCAGGGTGTCATCAAATATTCCTCGAAAAGAAGCTGTCAATACTTATTCTTTTGAGAAATGGTACAGATACAGCTGTTTCTACCAACAATCTTCATCTTTTAATGTATTTAATATGCTACTAGAGTCTGAAAAATTCTCTATATGATACTCTGTCTAAATCTGTAGAGGGAAAAGATGAGTTGGTTAAACATTACAGAGGAATACTGGAAATCTGAGTAGAAAAAAGGAACATTTCTAAATAAATAAGATTAATTTGTTAAGCTGCTTTTTGGAATATACTCAAGAAAAATGTTTATGGATAGTCAGAAGGATAAAAGAAAGCTGATCTCTTAAGCATCTTCATTGGAAGCTTCATAGAGGTTAGTGACTTAATGGTAATCCAACTTTAGAAAAGAATCTGCTGTTTTGTTAGTGTAGCACATATTCCTAAACTGAGAAATTATCTGAGAACTGAAAAAGGAGGAATTTTTTTTTTTTTTCAATCAGGGGAGGAATATAATGCTAAGTGATTTCCATGAAGGCAGAGACAATTTTTTTTTTAATTATGTCTATCCCTATATGACTTATCACAATGCCTTGAGCTGATGTTACCCACTGATATTAGGAGGCAGTTGACCAAAAATACAACCAGTGTGAATAATCTGAAAACTTGGGAATTCTAAGGTATTAACTTTTGGGATATGGAAAAAATTACAGAATTTGAGAGTTAGAACCTTAGAGAATTAATTCAACTTTCCTCATTTCATAAAAAAGAACCCAGGATCCAAGTAATTAAGGGAGTTGCCCAGAGTTCCATCTTTGGACAAAGCAATACCACTTATGGACAAGTCTCTTGCTTGTGGCATTAAAATATAACCATGTAAGCAAATGCTATGAAATTGAGCCACTGGATCAGAATTTGGTGAAAATTCAAAAATTTCCTGGTATTCCTCCAATGAGTTCATTAAATTAGAAACTAAAGTTCCTACAAGTAACTGAGTATGATTTCAGACAAGTCAATTCCTACTTGTTTTATTTTTGTGTTTCAATCTTTGGAAATAAATCCTTTAGACTATTTCAATGGTAATTCTAAAAATAAATGTATTAACATAAAGCAGAGGGGTATCCAATATAATTTTGATGCTGCTAGCAATCAAGTTACCAAATTCACCAGATCTGATTTTATGATAAGACGTGCATGCCAAGAAGATCACAAAGTCAAACAAAGTTCTCACATTTACTTTGATAGGACAGAACCAAGAATATTAAGTTTATCAGCTGCATGCTTGGCAGAATATAGGGAGAAGAATTAATACAGTATGGGCGGCAAGTGAATGAGACAATCTACCAAAATTCCAGATGTCAATCTTGTACATCTTATGTTTCAGATTTATTTCCTGAGTTAATTGTGTTTCATTGTGATGCTTTCACATATCTAGAGTATATCCAAATACAAGATGACAATATTTAAGAAACAATTTTACTCATTTTAATGTACTAAGCAAGCAGCCTCAATTAGCTCCCCTTTTTTTTTTTAGTAGAATCAAAGAAAGCTATCTTTACATTTCTGGAGAATTATTATATCCTGAAATGCTTTATGTGTTTGTCCTATTAATTTAAAAAAAAAAATCCTATTGCCCAAAGAAGACTGGTTCATTAACTGAGTCCTAGACATTACATTTTCATTATTAAAATTAGTAAAAACCCAGGCACAGCTATTGTAGACTTTACTTTTTGAAAGCTCCCTACAAGACCTCCCTCTTGCCCCATAGTTCACTTTTCTGAACTTCTGGAA
This sequence comes from Sminthopsis crassicaudata, assembly GCF_048593235.1. Lineage (NCBI taxonomy): Eukaryota > Metazoa > Chordata > Mammalia > Dasyuromorphia > Dasyuridae > Sminthopsis > Sminthopsis crassicaudata. The sequence continues at coordinate 147,495,029 of NC_133618.1, forward strand.
GATGGAGTTTGGCATTTGAAAAGATAGCATAATCTTAGGCAAAGATGACTGGAAGAAAAAAAAAGGTGACCTGGGTTTCACTCCTGTTTCTAGCTCTGTTAGCTTTCTGATAGTGATGACAATTATCTTAGGGATAAAAGGAGAAGTATTCTGGGAGGGTGTACATTTTATTATGAATTTTTATTTTATGTTCTACTTGGGCACATTTCCTTTTTTTCACATTCATTCCTCTAAACAATTGTAGAAAAGGGACAGGGGGCTGTAGTAATTGCCTTAAGGTAAGCTCTGCTGTGAAGCCACAAAACCAGTGAGAAATTGGATATATTAAACTAGGGGTTCTTACATTAAATTTCTGCTCACAGTATTGACTTTTTTTTATGGTTTTTGAACACTAACAATGATAATTTTCTATAAAACAATAAATTTTACTTATATACCTAAGATCAAATGATTTTTTTCTCAGTAAGTGCACCCAAAAGACACAAAAGAGAGATGTTTGGTTCAGGATAACTTGTGTGGTAGTGGTGGAGGCAGAAACAGAACCCACTGTTCTAAGCATGGGCTTTATTCCTACCTTTTTCCACAAGAGAAGGGTTCTTAAAGCCCTATCTAATTCAACTCTTCATAAGAATTCATCCCTTGGCTTCAATCATATGTTCTTCACATATTCTGTTTTCCTCAATTTCACATACAAATAACAAAGTGAGGTAAGATAGATGAGATTCTCCACGCCCCCCAATTATGACATTAACCATAAAACTTAGCATTTGTCCATCATATTTTTTACCGAAATATTACCTGAAATGACAGCAATTTTCTGAGCTCCATGCTCTTGTTTAGCTATCCTTTCTGCCTCTTCCATGAGTAGCATGCCAAATCCCTACAGGAGGGACAAAAGAAAAAGAAAGTAATATTCACAAATAGGAAGGCAGTAATTTAGAGACTAGTTTACAGACTGCTTTAGCCTGTTGAAACAAGAGTGAAAAAAGCTTTCTTTAAAAAGAATAATCTTTCAACTATTAAGAAGAGTTCTGTACCTGACTGTTAACAAAGGCATTAATTTTTAGTGAAAGTACCATTAAAAGATCCTTCTCTTATGATGGGAGCTAATTATTTCGAGAAAAAAATTTCCTGTCAACATCTTTCTCTTTTAGGGAGATAGGAACACATAGGAAGATATAGGCTTAAAAACCCTGATTCACTCAACTCGAGGCAGGGGAAGCTTATGGTAGCTATTAATAAATTTTTTAGAACATTAACAATTCCTAACAGTTATAAGAAATGAGGCAATAATCTTCAACTACCAACTTTTTCACATGCCATACAACTGCCAACAGCTGTTTTTTACCAATTAGCTCCTACAGCATTTTTCTCTTTTTTGTTATTATTCTACCTAAAACCCAGGGAGACAAAAAAATTTCATTTAGAGAAAAAAAAAGCTCAGAATAACTAAATAAATGTGGACTTCTCTGTCACTTTATATCCCCACCCCCCCCTTTTTTACTTTTCCATTACTTTCTCCCCCTTTCTACCTTCTTCTCTTAGTTTTCCAATATGGGTACTTTTCTTCATAGAAACCAAATGGGAAAAGATTCGAGATATACCTGATGCTGAAATTTTGCAGGGTCCCGACTGCTCACAGGAACTACACTCCCATATACATGTAGTTCACGAACTATGGAAACACCTCCTTTCAACTCAGGTCGAAATGATTCCTCTGAACACTTCCGTAAACGTAAAAGGCCAATCAAAATGTCCTGCTCAGGATCTTCATATGATAGGAAAGTCTCCCAGCCACCATTTGCCACATAATCTCGCCTAACTAATTCAACCTGTTTGAAGAGAAAAAGAATCAAATATTTATTTTTGAAAATTGATTTTAAAAAATTAACATACATAGGTTAGTTTACACAGGAACCCCCTCCATTATTATTATTTTAAACATGTCTATTCATGAAATAGACTTCAGCCCGGAGATTATACTGAAGCTTGGGATGAGCTTGTTTCTGGCCATGTGTAGCCAAGGAGTTTGTACTGTGACATTATTATTTCATAATGAAGTCTTTGAATTGAATACAGAACTGACCACTAAGGCTGCAGGTGCTAGGACAGAACAGGGTAGACTTGTAACTCCTTCTCTTATTACCCTCTTTTTGGCTGGTTCTGAGTTGGTTAAGAGGGCAGCAACCCTCCCTCCCATTTGGACATGACAGCTAGAAGCATGTATCCACCTCTTTCTCTGTATTTGTTCTGTATTCTAAGGTAGAAGTGATCAGGAGTCCCAGTGAGTTCAGTAGATCCAGAGATGCCATTAGAGTAATGAGTGCTATTGTCCAATTGGGGGAGAGCCACCAAGCAAGTACTTAAATACTCTAATGTTGTTGTTGGAACATTTCAGCCATGACAAACTCTCTATGACCCATTTGGGCTTTTCTTGGCAGAGATACTGAAATGGTTTGCCATGTCCTTCTCCACCTCATTTCCTGGATGACACAACACTCACCCAGGGCACACTGCCAATAAGTGTTTGAGACCAGCTTTGAACTCAGGAAGAGGAGTCTTGCTGACTCCGTGCTCAGGGTTCTGTGTACTACAGCACCACCTGACTGCTCTCATTCCAAGGATGCATGTCTGCTTTCAATCGAAATCTAATGTTTAGATACAAGTATATTTTCCTCTAGTATAAGTATAACAAGTAAAAATTCTCACTAACCTAGGTTGGTTTTTTGCATCACTGGCTCCCTTCTGGTGATTCATGGTAGCACTAATCTCTTCCTTTAATACCTTTCATGTGTCCAAATAGTTATTTATGCCTTAAGGTAATTTTCAGAATAAAATTGTGCTCTCTGTTAAATGTATTTCAAGCATCAGAGAGGTATTTTATAGGGCAGGTTGGTTTTTTTGTGAGGACAATGTTCCTGCAATTATGTTCCAAATGGCTGCTTATCCTCATATTTTCATAGATATGTATTACATTAAAGATAGACTCATAATACATAGTTTATACATACTTATTCATATAGATATAGCTATTGTGGTAAATGTCCACTAACATTAAGAAATTGGTGAATTGCATCTCCACAGAACCACAACACTCTAGAAATTTAGGAGTCTCTCATTTTTGAAATGAGGAATGGGATGAAATGGTCTTTATCAAGCAATCAGAAAGTAGTTATTAATGTGCCAGGTACTAAGTTCTGAGGATACAAATACAAAAATGAGACAGTTTCTGTCATCACAGAGTTTATATTTCACTGGGAGGATATTTGTTTGGTCATTCAGTAAGCATCTATTAAGTAAATAGGCTAGATTGGTAAATCCTAGATATACAGAGAAAGACCAAAGCAAAAGGGAAAAAAAGGTTTCTGGCCTATATGAGGTCATCTAACAGATGATGGAAGGAGGGAAAATTGTGAGTCAGAAGGTGAGAGAAAGAGAGGAAGGAGAGGGAAGAAGAAGAGGAAAGACAGAGAAAGAGGAAGAAAGGGAAGAAATAGAGGGAGAGGAAAAAGTGCTGAGCACATTCCAAGTGTGAAAAGGCACAGAACTAGAAATGGGGTTTTTTGATTAAGGCTCAGCATGGAGACTGATGTACCCAAATATGTGCATATTAAGTAAATACAGATTATGTGCAAATACATGTAAAGTACAAATACTTACAAATACATATTTTTGGGAGGTGGAAGAGGAGACACTAAGTAGACTAGATGTGGGGGGAACTCAAGAGTGTATGAAAAAGAATATTATGTAATCTCTTAGAAAACATTGGCTGAAATCAGTCTATGATGTGCTTTAAATACCAAAGAGGAATATCATATCAATATGGTAGGTATATAGAGGATGGACTAGAGAGCAGAAAGACTGGACAGAGGGAGATCAAAATTAGGTAACTCTAATAGACTTAAAGACTTCTAATATTTGGGGCTTCCAATATATCAAGCCTACATATTCTTTATGCTAGTACTGAATTTGCAAGTTTTAGAACTATCTATCTATCTATCTATCTATCTATCTATCTATCTATCTATCTATCTATCTATCTATCTATCTATCCAGCCATAGGATGTGGGAGTCTATCTAGTCTAATCTGCTCTGTGGGTCTAACACAACATATCTCTGATTCTAATTTAATCCTCACAGCTCATCTTTTTTTGTTTAAATAAAAAATAGAGGCACTGAAGATTCTGTCAAATACTTTGCTGAAATCCAGGTGTGCTATGTCGTATCATTTTAAACCAATGAAATGAAGTTAGTTCTGAAATGACCTGCTCTTGCTGAAGCATTCTAGAAGTATTTGTCTGTGTGTGTGTGTGTTTTTGGGGGATGGCAAGATGATTTTATCAATATAGGGAAATTCCAACCAATGCCATTCTACAAATCTAGTTTTGGAAAGGGGCCTGGGGGACGCTGTAAGATTAAATAACTCACCCAGGATTACAGAATCAAATATGTCAAAGGTAGAATTTGAATCCCTATATTCCTGACTTCCTGACTCCCAGGCCATTTGACATTTCTCTTGAATAACACATTCTAGAATTTTGTCAGGATTTAAAGTCATACTTACTTTACTACAGTTGGAAAATTCTACCCTCTTCAAGTTTTTCTAAATGACAAAAATGGCATGAAATCCTTGAAACAACCCTTCAAAAATTATATCTAAGCATCTAGGGGTGTAAAGCCTTTGTAGAAAGCAAAAACCTGAGCAAATAAGTGGAAACATGACCTGCTTAAGGTTTTATTTTTTGGTTCTTTGTGCTTTTCACTTTAACATCTCATCAGTTCCCATGGACCTAACTATCATCTTCATGCAGATGATTCTCTGATCTATTTCTCCAGTCCTAATCTCTTTTCTGATCTCGTTTCTCATCACCAATAGCCTGCTGGGTATCTCAAATTGAGTATCTTATAGATATCTGAAACTCAACACATCCAAAACTGAACTTTATCTGAACTAAATCTTTATCCCACAACCTCCCTTCTTCCTAACTTTCAAATTACTGTTAAGTTATATTACCATCCTGCTAGTCAGCCAAGCTCACAATCTAGATAAGGGCATCTTCATCTCATCACTCAACTCCCATATGTAATCACTTGCCAAGTCCTCTTTTTTTACCTTGCAACTTCTCTTTGCAAGGTATAGGCCCCCTTCTTTCCTCTGATCCTGGTGCTGCTTAAGTGCAGGCCTTCCCCATCTCATGCCTGGACTATAGCAATATCTTGCTGGTGGGTCTGTTTGCCTCATGCCTTCCCCTCTTCTTGGATGTCAATTTGATTTTCCTAAAGTACAGATCCTTCCTAAAGTACAAACCTTCCTAATCAATAAACTCCTGGGGTTCCCTATCACCTTTGGGATCAAATATAAAACCAGTTTGCTTTTAAAACCCTTCATAACTTAGCTAATTTCATAACTCCTATCTTCCCTCCAGATACTATACATTCAGACACAGAAAGTATCTTTCTTATTTCACATAAAAGAAGCATCATCTTACAAATCCAGGTACTTTCAATGGTGGTTCCCCATGAATAGAATTGTCTTCTTCATTTTCCCCTCCTGGCTTCCTTTAAGTTTTAACTAAAGTCTCTTAACTAAAGGCTTCTGCAAAAGCCTTTTCCACTCCTCAGTATCTCAGGGTCTTCCCTCTGAGATTATCTACAAATTCTCCTATTATCTATTTTGTTTGAAGATAACTGTTGGCATGTTATCTTCTCCATTAGACTGTGAGCTTCTTGAGAGTATGCACTGTTTTATACTTTGCTTTATATGCTTGGTATATAGCAGTGCTTAATAAATGTTTGCTGACTTCTTGAAAAACGTGACATTAGGCAAAATATTGTTTGCAGGAAACATCTTCTTCACAGAAGCAATATGTTACTGAATGAGTGACAAATATAGTGGAGGTATTAAAGCTTTGAGAAGAGGTTTTGTTAAACTATATTAATGAAGATACTGAGAAATGATATGGTTTGGGGTATTATTATGTGGCATATGTTAAGTGTACTATTTTAACATTAAAGTTAATAAGAAAAAAAAAGTATTGTTTTCAGTTTGAATTTGCCTTTGACCTCTGACTTTAAGGAAAAGGATAGTACTAATTATTTTAAAGAAGTATTTAAGTATGTTCCCAGAACCAACGTGAGAATCTGCTCTGCTGTTTGTAATCAGGTCATTGATTAGCTAGAGTAAAAGTTAAAAACCATAATCAAATCTGAAAGTACAAAAAAGAGAAGACATAACTTTTAAGTTTCAATTGATTAGCTTAAATAACAAACTAATTGACTAAAAATTGGTACATGATAAAAATGCAAATATATAAACTTAATCACCTTTCCTAAAGAACTTTAACCAAGGTAAAAGCAAAAGGAGGCCAAAACAATCTGAAACCATATTAGTCAGCAAGACATGGAAGCGGAGGACTATACCAGATTAAAGTAAAACTGTTTGTAAAACGTTATGGAGGAGGCTAAGGAAGATTATAAACATTAAATCCTCAAGGAAAAAAAAAATATCCCTTAAGGTTTTCTGTGTTCTCTCACCTTTCAAATTATAATATTTACTGATCTGTCCACATGTTAAATTCTCCCAGGAGTCTGAAGATTCCTTAAGGTATAAGGCTTTTTGATTTATGTGTCTTCCTGGAATCTGGCATGGTTTTGCACGCTCTAGGCACAAAACAGGTTTGCTGACTGAAGTGAATTATTCAGTCACTTCTGTTTACAGACTGCATTGTACAATCTTTAGACAAGTGTCTGAAATGAGATCTCAAATGGATGTGTCATCACTAATATTCCCTCCATCGATGGGGATCACAGGCCCTCTTAGCCACATCCTCCCACTACTTCTCTAGAGACAAAGGGCCCACTCCCTATGAACACCCAAGGAATGGCACCTGAGAAGGACATAACAAATAGCTTTAGTCTAATCTGGTGCTCCTTCTCTCCACAAGGGGAAGGAATGTCCATTTCATTATCTTTTTTCCTGGAACATCAAGGTTTTCAATTAGTAAGATTTCAATTTCTTTTTAGCAATCTTTTCTTACTGTAATCGTCATGTATATTGTTCTCTGTTATGCATATTTCATTCTGTGTCTGTTCATATGCATTTTCCAATGCTTTTCATAATTCCTCATGTTCGTCATTTCTTACTATATGATAGCATGCCCCCATGTTTATAAACTACATGAATTTTTCTGAATTATTTTCTTATCAATGAGCACTTTGTTTACAATTTTTGCCAACTTTATAGAGTACTACCATAATTATTTTGAAACATACTGGATCTCAGATTTCCTTGGAGGATATTCTCAGCACTGAGAATGTTAGATCAGAGGAGACAGAAAAGCAATCTTTTCCTGCATAATTTCAAATGATCCAGAATGACTGCATAGGTCCATCAACAGTGAATTAATGTGTTTGTCTTCCAACAGACCATATGACAGATTCCAACTTTTGCCACATTTGCTAATTTGCATGGCATGAGGTGAAGATAGATAGATAGATAGATAGATAGATAGTAGATAGATATACAAATAAATCTCTTACCATGTTTTCTCTGCAGTTATTGAAAGTTTCCAGATGATCTTTTTTGATCATCCATATATTTGGTATAGCATTCTCAATGATCCTAAATTGCTCTTTGCTTTAAAGGCACTTATTTTTAAAATCAATTTTCTCTTGATTATGCTCTATATAAGACATGCACTTGGAAAAAATTTTAAGCTAGGCGCATAGAGTTACTACTGAAATAGGAACCATTAAAGAGACTAGGAAATACTTGCAGGAACTACAAAATGTCAAGTTGATCTTTTGATCAGGTTTTAACACCAAGAGAACTGGCACAGTATTACAAAGCTGTAAGTGTTGAAATGAGGTTTACCACAATGGAGATTTTGGGATAGACAATTACCAAACCTGTCAAGTAAAACTATACAACAAAATCACAGTAAGTTAATTTCTGATATGCCATAAATAAAGTTTTAATGAACAATTCTTTAAAGTCAAGCAAATCTAGGGGAGGGGGGAGATGAAGAAGGGAAAGAAAAATTTGGAACACAAGATTTTGCAAGGGTGAATGTTGAACATTATCTTTGCATATATTTTGGAAAATAAAAAGCTATTATTATAAAAAAATAAAGTCAATCCAGCTTTTGCTAGTCTTTGAAGGTAGGCATATAATGCTATAAGATAATGTTAAGAGCAATCATTACCATCAATTGGGACTATGGTACACTTATAAGCAAATATTATAAATTCACTTTATCTAAACAACAGAACCAGGAACAACATATGGGAATTCTCATATCAACTAGACTATGTTTCAGCTAGGGGTCATACTTTTTTTTTATTGGAAAGTAGCTATAATTTTATAATGTGAGTTAAGGGGAAAACTGACCATATTCAATCTGTAAAACTTCACATTAAAGCCCACTTAAAAAAAAAAAAACCAAACAAACATCTATTGGCAGCAACTATGTTGCAAAGTGGGTAGACTACTGGTTCTGGAGTTAGGAAGACCTGGGTTTAAATCTGACCCAGACAAGTCACTGAACCCCAACTAACACACACACACACACACACACACACACACACACACACACACACACACACACACAAAAAGAGTAAAAACAAAACAAAACAAAAAGTTAAAACATTTATTTATGCTATACAACTATAATGGCTAATTCTGGCCCTTTTATAAAAGGTAAGGAACTATATACTTCCTTTTGATGGAGAAAGAGAACTAAAGTTGTAGAGTGTTGCATATACTATCATTCATGGTTGCTATGTTGGTTTGTTTCAACTATTTTCTATGTACAGATTAAGTTCACAGGGTAAGTAAATATATGAAAATGACTTATTTAAAGCCAAAAGGTATCAATAAAAATATTTTTAAAAGCATCTTTTTAATTTCAAGATATAGTAGCTCTTTAACTTTTTAGATTACTATAATTTGAAACTTTATATGGGATACCAATGATTTAATTAGATATTAAAGAAAAGGAAGATGAGGAGTTTAAAATATTATTTTAAGAGTGTTTAATTTGGTCAGCTTAAATTTTATATGATATGTTCACAAGGAAAGCAGTATATGTGGTATTGTCACTATTTTGGAGAGGGAGAAAATAAGCCAAATTTCAAAAATAAAATGATTTTTTTTTTTAAACAAACTGAGGAAGTAGTAATTCCTGTTCTGCCCCAAAAATCAATGTGAAATCTTAGCCATTTACAATCTTATTACATTTCCTCACTTATGAAATAACCTACTCATTTCTGAGGTAACTCTTACTAAGACTGAAAATTTTAATATAAGACCTTGAAAACAAAAAATTGTATTAAAAAAAATACTTCTTTTCTTTCTTCTTTTCATAATAATGTTTTAAGGATAGGAAGAATATTTTAATATGAAGAAAGTATGTAAGAAAATACAGAAGAAAGGCAACTTTTATAGAGAATATATGCTATATGAAAACAGATGCATGAGATTTATTACCAGCAACATACTATTTTCTAAAAATACATAACTGGGATAAAAAAATGCAACTGGACATACCCAAAGAAGTTTCTAAGGAATAGATTCCTATATTATGTAACCACTTCTTCATTCAATCAACAAGCATCTAATGATTCCCTGAAATCTTTCTTTTAAAGTGAATTTCTATAAATGGAATGCTTTCCTATTGACAAAGTATTTCCCTACATGACATTACAGCATGTATAAATGACTTTACAAAGTGTAATAAACTTTAAAAACCACATATTTAAAGAGAAAATGCTAATTTATCAGCAAAAGTGAAATGTGGTTTTTTTCCTGAAAGATATAAAATCAGCATGCTCATCTTCAATTGTAAAGGAATAACATTACTTTTAGAGAAAGGATTCTTTGAGGAGTTTTGTTTTCACTTTGGAAAAGGATTTTGAGTATTTTCTATATTTTAGTAAGCCAAAGTTTTAGTGAGGTACTCCACTGTTTTAGCCTCACTCTCTATTTTTTACTATCATAAAATAAACTTAATTTCCTTGACAGGTTCTACTCCAAGTTTATTTCTTAGTTCAGAGAAGTATCAATTATGATAAGATGTACCTGGCAGAAATTTATAAAATAAAGCTCAAAGAAGGGAATGGTTACACACTGGGAATCCTTCATATAAGAGTAGCACACCTTGGCATAGCAACTGAAAATAAGAATGGCTTCAGAAGGAGGAAGAATCAAAAGAACTCTAAGCCCAATACTAAATACAAAAAGTGATAGCCCTAAAAAACAATTGAGCTTTGATGACTTTTTAAATCTCATACCTAGAAAACTAAGGAAATCTTTCCTTCTCTCAGTAAAGAGGTGAGCTGGAATTTATGGATGTGTCACACAAAATACATTCTAAGAGGCAGTTATTTTGTTACTTGTCTTCAAATTTTTTTGCCACAAGAAAAGCTTTAGTGTGAGGGATAATTATGATGAAATTACTATGGTGTAAAAGCAACAGACAACAAAAAGTTATTTCTTTTAAAAAATGGATTTAAGAAGTATTTGTTTTTATGATCTTTTGAAGATCTTTTATGAACCTTTGAAAGTTTTTATGCTAATGAAAAAAGCTTACACTCTCCATTTGTGCTCCCACAGTGAACTAAGATTTGTATTAATAATGACAAAATATCAGTTTCTGTTATTCATTCTATAAATATGAAAATCTGCATAGTGGAATAAAGCTGTGCTGATGATCACTAAACCAAAGGTAGGACAAAAGAGCAATGTTCCAATCTGTTTTATAAGTATCAGCACTGCTCAGCTTCCTAAGAACTGACCTTCCATAATGTCAGAGCACAATTGGTGGATCCTCAGTGCTGGGAGATGGTTCTAAAGACCAAACACTAGGCTATAAGAATTACAGAAAAACACAAATTTTGAGAAATACAGCTATTTGACTCAGAAGTTTCTGAAGATATGGGCTTAGTGACTTTGATGATTTTGGCCCCAAACCATTAAAGAATCTATGTATCTCAATTCCAATATAGTTGCAACCCAGCACAGAAGTTAGAAAAACCTTCACTCTTTCAAGCAAATGCTGAGACAACAACCAATTTTCTGATTCTTTTATTTCCTAGCCCTTTGCACTGATAGCTCTGTAGGAGAAATGATTTTGGTTGCTAGATTCAACTCTCCTAGAACTAATCTCTTCTAAACTCTAGTCTTCTTAAATTAACATTGGTTTTGATGCCCAAGCTTACATGCAAATAATTCCCTTCTCCTAGGCTCACCATTGTCACGACAATCTCCCAAGTTTATAGACATGAACCTGGGCCTGACAATCACCTTATAAAAAAGAAAAAATAACTTTGTAATTCAAGAAACTAACCTGGTATGGCCTCACTTTATGATGAATTTCCTGGATTCCAACCTCTCTGGTTCTTACATCACGGCACTGTTTAAAAAAAAAAAAAAAAAAAAAAAAGAGGAAGAGAAATACAATTAAGACTGAATGGCATGATTCACTCAGAAAATTCAATGAATTAAATTCAAAATGAAACTTTACCAAGTCACGTTTAATATACTTTGGGGATGGAGAATACAGAAAATATATAAGTACAATTTTGCTATATTTTAGAAATTAGCAAGTTACCAATTTGTAAGGCAAGTCTTAAAAACATTATTACTAAAATCAGAGAACAGTCTGAGTCAGGGGAGAGAAGATAATATTTAGAGCTTTTAATAGAAGACTTGGTTGAGAGGGAAATAAGATAGTTGTCATCAAATATTTCAAGGTTTGTTATTGGGAAAGAGAAACAGTTTATATATAGAAAACAAAATTTGGTGGAAATTATATAGCAGCATAAGAACTAATAATAGGAACTTTAAAAACTGGATGCCTTGAGTGATGAACTCATCATTGGAAGTATTCAAACACAGCTGAAAGACCATCTCTCAGGGATTTTGCAAAATGTATTCACATATGGACAGGCAATTGAAGCAAAAGCTTTGAAGATCCTTTATAAAACATAAAAGACAAAACAAAAAATTTCCACATCTGCATTATTTGCAAAGTTCCTATTTAGCTTTTAATTTTCATAGTGTCAGGATTAGTTTCAAAGAACTTGGGAAGACTTGGTATGAAGGCATGCAGAATAATATGAGGAAAACCAAGAGAACAATTTATACTCTGATAACAACTTTGTAAAGAAAAATAACTTGGAAAAATTTAAGAACTATAATCAATGCAATAATTGACCATGTTTCCACAGGACCTATGATAAAGCTGCTACCTACCCCAGAAAAGAAAGTTGATAAGATTCAAGATAAAGAATGTCATTTTTTTTCATACATGGTAAATGAAGGAATATTTTGCTTAATTATAAATATTTGTTACAACTGCTTAGTTTTAATTTTTTTCCATTGGGGGCAAAAGGTGGGATCAGTAGGAAAAAGGTAACTAAAAGCAAAGAAAGTTATTGAAATGTTTTTAAAACTACTTAGAAGAAAAAAAAACAAAAAGAAAAAAAAACTACTTAGAAGAGAGCAGAAAGGACAGAGATTCACAGGCAAAACAGCACTTAATATATATTTTAAAAGAAAAGCAAATTGCATATATTTGTAGTTTCAGGTAACAAACCTGATAAACTTTATAATGGTATTGTTTTAGAAATTAGAAAATACTATTGAAAATACAGTTCACTAATTGTTCTTTAGATGAATTTTGGAGCAACCAAGTTTTCCAGAGATGCTAGAAGGAAGTACCAAAGTTATTCTGTTCTATGAACCATTCAGTTTCTCAGCCTATTCACTTTTCGTAAGCTATACTTTGGATGGTTATGTTCTTGATTTTGCTATCACCCATAAATGTACTACACCTCAGTTCAAGAACTGTGAAATCCCCCTTTCTGATCATAATCTACTGACTTTTCATTTTCTTTTTGCCTTCTCTTATAAAAACCTTTTTCTTTATTTGCTGTGACTTCCAATGTTTTGATCTTTCAATTCATTTTTGGGTTATCTCCCTTGCGCTAGCCATTCTCTCCTCTTATCTTGAGTCATTGGTGAACCAATTCAACTCTACATACTCCTCTCCAGGCTCATTATCATATGACCAATTATGCCTAGCCATTTGTCATCTTTGCTCCTACATACATGTTGCTGAAAAAAGAGCAAAATCATATGACCATTCTGACTGAGTCCACTACAAATTTATATCACACAAGCTCAACAAGGCCCTCACTGCCACTAGGCAATCCTAATATTATACTTCATTCTCCTACTCTCCAAAGCAGTTCTTCCAAACTTTTTCATTCCTCCTCAAACTTCCTATGGTTCCCTCTCCCCAACTTCTTAGTTTAGAACCTGCCTCATATTTTACAGAAAAAATTGAGGCCATTCATTATGGCCCCCTCTTTTTCAACTCAAATCACGCAAAGATTCAGTCTGCTTCTTATTTCAAGCAATTCCATTCCATCTTATCTCCTCCAACAAACTGCTTCCTCTGTCATCCCTACTCTATTACTTATTTTCAATCTCTCCCTATCTAGTGATTTATTCCCTATCTATACCTACAAAAATGCCTGTCTCTCCACCCTGAAAAAACAAAAAACAAAACAAAAAAAACCTCACTTGACTCTTCCACAACTATTTATATCCGTTTTCTCTTCTGCTCTTTGTAGCTAAACTCCTCAAAAATGCTGTTTACAACAGGTGCTTCCATTTTATCTCCTTTCACTCTCTTCTTAACCCCTTGCAATCTGGCTTTGAACCTTATTGTTCAACCAAAACTGCTCCCTCCGAAGTCACCAATAATTTCTCAATTACCAAATCCAAAATTTTTTCTCAATCTTCATTCTTTTTGATCTCTCTGCAGCCTCTGACATTGTTCATCACTCTTTCCTTGGTATTCTCTTCTAAGTTTTAGGACACCACTTTCTCCTCGTTCTCCTCCTACCTATCATACTACTCCATCTCAGTCACCCTTTTCTGGATTCACCTACACATCACATAATCTAACCATAGGATCCCTCAGAGTTCTGTACTAGAACCTCTTGTCTTGTGCTTTTTTCTGCCAACAGCAATTTGGATATTTATAACATCATTTGTAGGCCGTACAAAATTACCAACTTATAGACTCAAGCATTGGGAGGTTGTTGCGCCCAGTTTTTAACTCATCATCACCTGTAGTTACCTTAGCAAATGATTTCATGAGCTGTATAAGGCCCAAGGACTGGATGTTCCCCATCCCTGTTCTATGCTATGTCATGTGTTGATCTCATTAGCTCCCTAGGATTTACTCTCTCTATGCTGACAATTCTGCCTTTATGCCATTTTTAACTGGCTGTCCAGCAGACATATTCAGCTCAACCTGTCCAAAACAGAAATCATTATCTCACCCCAATTCTTTCCATTTCTATCCTCCTTCCAGTCACTCAGCTTGCAACTTAACATTCTCCCCTCATTTCTCAAGCCATATAGCCAAGGTTTTGTCAAGGCCTGTCAACTTCACCTTTCCAACATCTCTCAAACACACCTTCTGTTCTTCTCTGATACTGTCACCAGCCTGCTCCTGGTCCTCATCACTTCACCTCTGTGCTACTGGGACAGTTGGTGGGACTGCCTAAAATCTCTTCCCATTCCAATCCATCCTCTCTTCATCCACTAAAATCATTTTCCTAAAACACAGGTACAATCATATCTCCCATGTTCTTGGTTATTACTAAGGCAAAGTTGAACCCAATCCCAGTTTTATTTAGGAGAAATTACCAGGATTTCTGGAACATAGGATCAAAGTAGAAAGACAATGAAGTTGGTGAAGAGGACAATAATGTAACACTTTCATTAGAGGTCACTGACACTCAGAGGGTAAAAAATGAAGGAGCAGAGAAGATTCTAGGAAGATGGTGGAGGTCAGAAAATTCCAAGCTCTTCAAATTTCCCCCACAAATAAGACAAAAGAATATACCACAGCAGTAAAAATAAACAGGAGCTGGGAGAGAACAGTGGCCCTCCTGAGACAATCAGGGAAGATCAGAAGAAAGATACCAGGTCCTAGCTGAGATCATGAAATGTAAATACCCCAGGATATCTCCACTGAGGCAGCTAGTGGGGGACTCCAGGGCTAATGTGATTGGTAGGTGGGACTTTCACTTCCTGAACAGTGTGGGGTATTGGGGGAAAGATTAAGGAAACCTCTGGTGGTACAGGATGCCAGGCCCAGCTGTACTGTCCCCTCACTGAGAAGGAACCAGCACGTCCTGATGAATGTAAAGGTGATGGGGCAGGATGAGTGCTCCTAGAAGAGCAGAGATCCTGGTTTAGGTTCTAGCCCAGAGGGGAGAACCAAAGGAAGATCTAAGGCCAGAAGCCTTATCCTCCCTATCCCATAACTACAGGAAAATACAATACTGTTGTAAATAACAATACTAAGAATGAGCAGACAAAAAGGAACCCAACCACAAAAAGTTACTATAGAAATGGAGAAGACCAGGGTTTGTTTTAGAGGATACTAAAGCATAAAAAAGCCTTTTCTACCCCCAAATAATACTTTTAAATGAATTCACAGAGGAACTTTTAAAAAGACTTTTAAAAAGTAAATGAGAGAGGTTGAAGAAAAATTTAAAAATAAAAGTAAAATCCAAGAAAAAACATGACTATAAAACAAAACTAGAAAAGGAGATCCAGAATCTCAAAACTACTCCTTGAGAATTATAATTGGATAAGGGGAAGCCAATGAAGTTATAAGAGATCAAGAAATAATAACACAAATAAGAATTAAAAAAAAGAAGAAAATGTGATTCTTCTAAGAAAAACAAGTAAAATGGAGAATAGATCAAGGAGAAAACATAAGAATAACTGGACTAAGGGCAACTAGATGGCACAGTGGATAGAGCACCAGCCCTGGACTGTTAATTATCCACTTAATACTTTCTAGCTGTGTGGCCCTGGGCAAGTCACTTAACCCCAATTGCCTCAGGAAAATAAAAAATAAAAAAGAATAACCAGATTACCTGAAAACTATTGTCAAAAAAATAATCTTCAAACGATAATACTAAAAATAGTTTAAGAAAATTGTCCTAATATGTTAAGAGGGGAAAGCAGATATATAGGGGGGGAAAAAATTACACAATATAATGATCACCACCTGAAAGAAATCCTATGAAGGAATATCATAGCTTAATTCCAAAAACCCCAGATCAAGGAAAAAATATGAGCAGTAAGGAAAAAAACAAAACAAAACAAAAAAAAAAAAACACAATTCAAATGACTTCAGATCTTGGAACACTATATTTTGAAGAGCAAAAAAAAAACAAAACAGGTTGCAGCTGCAAATATACCTAGCAAAGAGAAGCATAATCCTGAATGGAAAAAAAAAAGGACATTTAATAAATTCTCAGATTTTTAAGACTGTTGTAAAAAGACAAGAATTCAATAGAAAATCTGTATACCTAAGACTGTCATTAGTAACTGGTAATTCAAAAGAAAGAACGGGATAGAATTGAGTATGACGTGATTCTACAAAAGCAAAATTATGTAGGCAAAGGTAAAAAGAGTAATTATACAAATGAAA
Organism: Sminthopsis crassicaudata; assembly: GCF_048593235.1. NCBI lineage: Eukaryota > Metazoa > Chordata > Mammalia > Dasyuromorphia > Dasyuridae > Sminthopsis > Sminthopsis crassicaudata. Next base: position 147,511,558 of record NC_133618.1, read on the forward strand.
TTCGAGAGGACACAGAATTAGATACAGGAAGAGGGTTGGTAGTTCTGGAACCCTACTTTCATTGGGAATGGGTTAAAAAATAATATATACATATACACACATATGTACATTTATATACATACACATACATATGTATCTAGACACATATGTCTAGAAGAATATAGAAGTCTAAATTCAGAAAGAAATAAAGGTAAAGGGAGAGGGGGAGGGGAGAGGATAAAGAAAGGATTTTTAGAGAGAATCCTATTCATGAAGAGGGAGGGTACATAAGAGTGTGCATATTAATAGGAATGAGTTAAGGATGGGTGGAGAGGATACAGGAGCAAAGGTTGAAGGAAGTGTAGGTTAAAGTAAAGCAGATGAGTCTGGAGGGATAGGAAATAAGATATAAACACAAATAAAATAATAAAGGTCAGAAGTAAAATTTATTAGGTTACAAAAGCATGGATATTAATCAAGATTTCTTGATTATTAAAGTTAAATCTAAAATAAATTTAAAGAGAAAAATAGGGAAATTACACTATGTCATTCATATCAATATTGTTTTAGATTTTTAAGATAACTAGATAATATAGGTTTTATTGTAACACATGTAAAATGTATGGGATTGCCTGTCATGGGGGGGGAGGGAATGGAGGGAGGGGGGAGGCATAATTTGGAAAAATGAATACAAGGGATAATATTTAAAAAAAAAGATAACTAGATAATATAAAACTGGAATAATGCTGTGATGTAGGAAATGATAAATTGGTAGATTTAGAAAAACATGGAAAGACTTGGACACAAAAAGGAAGATGTTATCCACCTTCAGAGAAACAAAGGACAAACAAACATAGTAAGGTTTTACATAAATCTATAGGAATGTATGTGCAAACATATGTGTATGATTATAGATGTCTTTATGTATCTGTGCATATGTATACATGTATGTAGGTTTGCATGCATAAATATATTCACTCAGCCTTTTTGGGGGAGGGGAATAAAATGGAGCAAAGTGCACGGCAGAGAAAAGAAAAACTCTGAATATAATGTGTACTATCTATTACACAGTCTTTCCTGAAATGGAAATTTATTGTTTTCCTTGCAAATTCTCTTATTTTCACTTTGTACATGGAAATTTTTTTTCTTTTTAATTTGTCATAAATAAATAATTTTTTTTAAGAAATAAAGGGTACCTTTCGAATACAATTCTTCCTTTGCAACAACAACAACAAAAAAATTCGGTTCTGCACATATATATTGTATCAAGCATATACTATAAGATATTTAATATGTATGGGAATGCCTGCCATCTAGGGGAGGGGGTGGAAGGAAGGAGAGGAAAAATTCGGAACAGAAGGGAGTACAAGGGATAATGTTGTAAAAAAAAAAAAATTATCTATGCATATGTACTGTCAAAAAAAATGTTAAAATTATAAAATTAATTAAAAAAAAAAGAAAGAAAAGAAATAAAGGGAGCATGACCTAGAAAAAATAACAAAATTCATATGGAAGAACAAAAGGTCGAGAATTTCAAGGGAAGTAATGAAAAAAAATTAAATGAAGGTGGTCTAGCTGTACCTGATCTAGAACTATATTATATTATAAAGCAGCAGTCACCAAAACCATTTGGTATTGGCTAAGAAATAGACTAGTTGATCAGTGGCATAGGTTAGGTTCACAGGGCAAGACAGTGAATAAAAATAGCAATCTAGTATTTGACAAAACCAAAGATCCCAACTTCTGAGATAAGAATTCATTATTTGACAAAAACTGCTGGGAAAACTGGAAATTAGTATGGCAGAAACTAGGCATGGACCCACATTTAACACCACATACTAAGATAAGATCAAAATGGGTCCATGATTTAGGCATAAAGAACAAGATCATAAATAAATTAGAGGAACATGGGATGGTTTACCTCTCAGACTTGTGGGGAAGGAAGGATTTTGTGACCAAAGGAGAACTAGAGACCATTATTGATCACAAAATAGAACATTTGATTACGTCAAATTAAAAAGTTTCTGTACAAACAAAACTAATGCAAACAAGATTAGAAGGGAAATAACAAATTGGGAAAACATTTTTACAGTTAAAGGTTCTAATAAAGACCTCATCTCCAAAATATATAGAGAATTGACTTTATAAGAAATCAAGCTAGTCTCCAATTGATAAATGGTCAAAGGATATGAACAGACAATTTTCAGATGATGAAATTGAAACTATTTCCACTCATATGAAAGAATGTTCCAAATCACTATTGATCAAAGAAATGCAAATTAAGACAACTCTAAGATATCATTACATGCCTGTCAGATTGGCTAAGATGACAGGATCAAATAAGGATGAATGTTGGAGGGGATGTGGGAAAACTGGGACACTGATGCATTGTTGGTGGAGTTGTGAAAGAATCCAGCCATTCTGGAGAGCAATCTGGAATTATGCCCCAAAAGTTATCAAACTGTACATACCCTTTGACCCAGCAGTGCTACTACTGAGCTTGTATCCCAAAGAAATACTTAAGAAGGGAAAGGGACCTGTATGTGCCAAAATGTTTGTGGCAGCCCTTTTTGTAGTGGCTAGAAACTGGAAAATGAATGGATGTCCATCAATTGGAGAATGGTTGGGTAAGTTGTGGTATATGAATGTTATGGAATATTATTGTTCTGTAAGAAATGACCAACAATTAGAAATAATTCAGAATTTTAGCAAAGTCGCAGGATACAAAATAAATCCACATAAATCCTCAACATTTTTATACATTACCAACACAATCCAACAGCAAGAGATACAAAGAGAAATTCCATTCAAAATAACGGTCGATAGTATAAAATATTTGGGAATATATCTACCAAAGGAGAGTCAGGAATTATATGAGCAAAATTACAAAACACTTGCCACAAAAATAAAGTCAGATTTAAATAATCGGAAAGACATTCAGTGCTCTTGGATAGGCCGAGCGAATATAATAAAGATGACAATACTCCCCAAACTAATCTATTTATTTAGTGCTATACCAATCAGACTCCCAAGAAACTATTTTAATGACCTAGAAAAAATAACAACAAAATTCATATGGAAGAATAAAAGGTCGAGAATTGCAAGGGAACTAATGAAAAAAAAGTCAGAGGAAGGTGGTCTAAGTGTACCTGATTTAAAGCTATATTATAAAGCAACAGTCACCAAAACCATTTGGTATTGGCTAAGAAATAGACTAGTTGATCAGTGGCATAGGTTAGGTTCACAGGACAAGATAGTGAATAAAAATAGCAATCTAATCTTTGACAAACCCAAAGATCCCAAATTTTGGGATAAGAATTCATTATTTGACAAAAACTGCTGGGAAAACTGGAAATTAGTATGGCAGAAACTAGGCATGGACCCACATTTAACACCACATACTAAGATTAGATCAAAATGGGTCCAAGATTTAGGCATAAAGAACGAAATCATAAATAAATTGGAGGAACATGGGATGGTTTACCTCTCAGACTTGTGGAGGAGGAAGGAATTTGTGTCCAAGGGAGAACTAGAGACCATTATTGATCACAAAATAGAACATTTTGATTACACCAAATTAAAAAGTTTCTGCACAAACAAAACTAATGCAAACAAGATTAGAAGGGAAGTAACAAATTGGGAAAACATTTTTACAGTTAAAGGTTCTGATAAAGGCCTCATCTCCAAAATATACAGAGAATTGACTTTAATTTATAAGAAATCAAGCCATTCTCCAATTGATAAATGGTCAAAGGATATGAACAGACAATTTTCAGATGATGAAATTAAAACTATTTCCACTCATATGAAAGAGTGTTCCAAATCACTATTGATCAGAGAAATGCAAATTAAGACAACTCTGAGGTATCATTACACACCTGTCAGATTGGCTAAGATGACAGGAACAAATAACGATGAATGTTGGAGGGGCTGTGGGAAAACTGGGACACTGATGCATTGTTGGTGGAGTTGTGAAAGAATCCAACCATTCTGGAGAGCAATCTGGAATTATGCCCAAAAAGTTATCAAAATGTGCATACCCTTTGACCCAGCAGTGCTACTACTGGGCTTATATCCCAAGGAAATACTAAAGAAGGGAAAGGGTCCTGTATGTGCCAAAATGTTTGTGGCTGCCCTTTTCATAGTGGCTAGAAGCTGGAAGATGAATGGATGTCCATCAATTGGAGAATGGTTGGGTAAACTATGGTATATGAATGTTATGGAATATTATTATTCTTAAGAAATGACCAACAGGAGAAATACAGAGAGGTTTGGAGAGACTTACATCAACTGATGCTGAGTGAAACGAGCAGAACCAGAAGATCATTATACACTTCAACAATGATACTGTACGAGGATGTATGCTGATGGAAGTGGATTTCTTCAACATAGAGAAGAGCTAATCCAATTCCAATTGATCAATGATGGACAGAATCAGCTAAACCCAGAAAAGGAACACTGGGAAATGAGTGTAAACTGTGAGCAATTTTTGTTTTTCTCCCCTGGTTATTTTTACCTTCGGAATCCAATTCTTCCTTTGCAACAACAACAAAATTCGGTTCTGTAGATATATATTGTATCTAGGGTATACTATAAGATATTTAATATCTATGGGAATGTCTGCCATCTAGGGGAGGGGGTGGAGGGAAGGAGGGGAAAAATCTGGAACAGAAGGGAGTACAAGGGATAATGTTGTAAGAAAATTACCTATGCATATGTACTGTCAAAAAAAAAAAAAGAAAAGAAATAAAAGAAATAAAGGGAGCTTGTACATACATAGTAAGACACTGATCTATACTGGCAAAAAAAAAAATATATTTTAGATTTAAAGATGCCAAAATAAACAAATAAACAACAACAACAACAAAAAAAAATCCTGAAGGGAGAAAATAATTAAATGAAAAAAAAAATGGAATCAAAGAGAAAAATTGGATTTTCCATAAGGAGTATATGAAAACACAGAAGAAATTATTCAAATGACCAAAAATGAAACAAAAGCTCTTGAGAAAAGATTTGGAAAAGGAAAAAAGAGAAAGTGGTATAACTGATCCAAGAAATGGTCTTCATAAAAGTAAGAATAAACCAAATAGAAATCAGAAGCTTCATGAGATTGTAAGAAATATTAAAATAAAAATCAAAAGATTGAAAAATTGAAAGAAAATATAAAATATTTGACTTAAGAAACAATTCCCTGGAAAAAAGGTTGAGAAATTACGTAAAAATCACTGGATTCCCTGAAAAAAAAAAAAAAAGTTTTTAAGCAAATGTCTACATACTATATTTCTTTTTTTTTTAATATTATTTTTTTAATTATAGCTTTTTATTTACAAGATATATGCATGGGTAATTTTTCAGCACTAACAATTACAAAACCTTTTGTTCTAATCTTTCCCCTCTTTCCCTCTACCCTTTCCCCCAGATGGCAGGTAGACTAATACATGTTAAATATATTAAAGTAGATGTTAAATACAATATATTTATACATATCCATACAGTTATTTTGCTTCACAAGAAGAATCGGACTTTGAAATAATATACAATTAACCTGTGAAGGAAATAAAAAACTGCATACTATATTTCAAGAAATCATAAATAAAAACTGTTCAAATAAATTAAAACTGAAGTTCAAAGACAGAATCTATTGATTGCCTAAGCCAAACAATGAAAAATCCCCAGAATATCATAGTCAAAATCTACATAAAATTCCTACATAAAAAATAAACAAAATGCTGCTAAAGCACTTCTTCGATATATATATATATATATATATATATATATATATATATATATATATATATATATATATACGTATATATATACATGTATATATATATAAAAATTCCCTACTCCCATCCCCCAGACTGTCTTACCAATAAGGATAAAATCCTTAATTGTATGGGAGGGAAAAAAAATTGACCACTAATATTTCACTAGAACAGGAGTTTCATACATTTCTGATAAAAAGATCACAGATGAGAAGGAATTTGTAAATACAAACACGAGAATCAAGAGAAACCTATAAAAATAAATTTATTTGAGCAACTAGAAAGTGATGTAACAAGTACTATGATGATATAGTACAAATAATTTAATAGGAGAAAAAATGGGACCTTAATGTTCTCAAAAGATATTGAAGGAAAAAAGAAAAAAAAAAAAAAAAAAAAGTCCTGGGAATGAATTGGGTCTGCTCTAAGGGTTATTTGAGAGATGAGAGGGGGAAAATAAAATTAGGGCAGAAGGGAGGAAAATGGGGGTGAAACTTGCTATTTCTCTTAAGAAGAGTGGAAGGTGGTGGTGGGAAATTCACTACCAACTGATTCAGACAAAGGTGGATTAAAAATACAGAAAAACACACATACATACAATTCCTGATAGTTTGATTTAGACATAATACATCAAAATCATAAAGAAAACAAGAGGAGTTTAATGGGGAGAAATGCAAAGGGGAGAAGTATATCGGGGAAGGAATAGTTGCAAACTTCTTAATCCTGAAGAGAAAATTAAAAGGGAAAAAAAAAAAAGAAAAAGAATCTAAGAAGATGCCCATCACTTGAAGACTGGCTGATGAAATTCTAATATATATGAATGTGATAGGATATAAGCCCAATACTATTGGGCAACAAATATTTGCAGAAAGAAAAAGATTTCAGAGAATCCTGGGTAATATGAACTGAAGCAGAGAACAAAGAATAGAAATTAGGACAACTTATATAAATATAATAATGATAGCTGTAGGTGTAGAAAAAGACATATTCTTGGATATGGTCACCATGTGGGTTTATTTTGCTTGAGCTTATTTGTTACAAGGTATTTTTCTTCCCTCTCAGTCTTGAACTATGAAAAGAGAATCGAGGAAAAAATATTGGCCTGAGTGATGCCCCACCTCAACTCTGCGCTCAAAGAGGACCACTAAAATATTTTTTAAAGAACAAAAAAAACAACAGAAGGAAGTTCAGTAGGAAGCAAAGATAAGTAGATATGTTTTGAAAATAATATTTGCATTATATGCTTTAAAAAATAAGCAGTATGAAAAAAATTTCATAGACACTTCATTTTGTGTAGAAATGATCTTTTTTAAAAATTCAGAATAAAAATACAATTGCACTGCTAGTGTGTGTGTGTGTGTGTGTGTGTGTGTGTGTGTGTGTGTGTGTGTGTGTGTGTGTATGCGTCACTGCTTGTATGTAGCTAGTAATAATAACCTTTATATAGTGCTTTAAGGTATGCAAAGTACTAAACATAATTATCTCACTGGAACCTCACAGAAGCCTCTTAAGATTGGTGCTATTATTATATCCATTTTAAAGATGAAGAAATTGAAATAAATTGCAATTAATGACTTGCCCAGGGTTATACTGCTAGTAATTATCTGAGACTAGTCTTCCAAGCTCTCGTGTTGTATCCACTGCATAAATTATCTGGAGTGACCATAGTCAAAGGTGCTTAGATGAATTCCAAAAAAAGTTTACATATTGATGAAGCTATGAATATGAGAGAGGATGTGAATGAAAGTAGGAAACAGCCAAAACTGTCTTCTATTTTTTGTTAACTACTTTATGTATTTTATTTTTGTACTCTCATCTACATCATAAATTCTTTGAGGATATCTGATGGATTTTTTAATACTTTTCAAAGAGATTAGGTGCTCAAAAAGTATTTGCTGATTAAAAGGGAGGTGGAAGACATAAATGCAAATAAACAAATACTCTGATCTATGAAAATGGCAGAGGCCTGAGCTAGTGCACCCCAAGTGGTCGCTGACCACAAGAATCACTTGCTGAGAGTTAAACAATGACAATGCCTAATAAGTTTGTTAGTCAACACTTGGAAGCTACAATAAGCAGAAAGCTCCTTTGGTTGATCCAATTATTCTCAACTCTATCATGAGATGATAATTGATTATTTTTTACCTGTATTCCAAGGTCTTTCATTCTTGCAAATGCGAGTTCTCTCAAATTTCCATGCTCTACTCCTGAGCTGACTAAAGGCATTGGTATATCTCTGCAGAGGAAAAAGAACATAAAAATAATGCTGTATAAAAGCAGATTTGTTCCAAAGAGTAACCAGTTACACACCCTCACACTCATGCCCCCGCCCACATCCCTAGACACCTGGTACAAAGCATTTTACTTCTCATATCTTTTCATCAGTTTTCTCATCTACAAAATTAAGAAACCCACTCCCCAGGACTGCAGTAATGTACAGTTGATGAAAATTACTATGCAGCACTAAAAAATGTTATAAAAATGACTAATAAACACCTATAATTTTCTGATGATGATACAAAGTGGCAGGTTCTACATAAAACTAGAAATAAAAGTTTAAAAATGTTACTTAAGGAAGGAAAATACTACTGAAGTAAAATGGAACTATTGAATCTTATTTTAATCTCCAACTTGTCTTTAAGGCCTCAATTCTCATACCTGGAGATCTATTATGGTATTCACACTCACTCAAAGAAAGGCAGCCTTTGTAAAAAAAACATATAAACATTCAAAGGCTCTTATTATCACTGTATTTTTAAACTTTCATATGGTTAAAACAATGTAAACATTAAAACGTAAATATACAAACTAGAGAAATAGATTTAGCCAAATACTAAGTAAAATTTTCAATAATTAGAGGAAACAATTTTCTCCATGACCAGAGGTCTTCAAGAGGAAGTTGTATTAATGTTTGTCAGGGATGTTAATACAAAAGGGATTCCTCTTCAGGTATTAATTGAAATAGATGGCCACTTCCAACCTTAGTTTATCAGAGTGAAGAAAAAAATAAGATAAAATATATATGTGTATATGTATGTATACTATTTACACATACACACATATAATATATTTACAAATATATTAGTATTTTATAACTATAGAGTATGGTTATCATTGAAATTGTTCCAATTAATTCCATCCAACAAACTTCAATATCTGAAGATGGCACAAGAAACACGATAAAAAAGAAAAATATACATTGAGAATATTGCTCGCCTTTTGGACATCTCTTTCCTATTCAACTTTTAAGTATTAGCTGTCTTTGTACAGAGAATATGCCAACTATCTTTCTTTTCTACTTCAATTCTCTAAATGGATTTGATTTTTTATCTCTTCTCATTTACCTCTACAAATGCAAAGAAAACACAATTAGCCAATCTGTTAATTTGTTTTCCTTATTAGAGATGTTATGCTCCATGTACAAAAATTTAGACAATATTAAGAGTACTTCAAAAAAAAGGTCTATAAGGCTGTGGGAGAAGTAGCCTTTTCACATAGATGACATAAATCTAAGGTGAGATTTTAAGTGCTACTTCTTGGACATGTACTTTAATATTCCTCTCAGGATAGGAATCAACAAATGGCAAGAGAGATAGGGCACAGATATCCTTGGCTATTTGTTCATATACACCCTGTGAGTTTCAATATTTCATATATATATACCTTTCAGACACTTAATATAAGATCCTAGACCAATTACATCTTTCTGGGCCTTAGTTTTTTCCAACTATAACAAGAAAATACTAATAATTCTCTGCAGGGTGAATGAAATGATCATGAGATTAATGTCCATTGACTTGTCAAAGCACTAAATAAATGAGGGCTGCTATTTTTTTGTAGCATTGTTATAGAAGGGGCCATTAATTTGTACAGAAGGATCCCTGTGGAGCACACATTCAATTAGTTTTAAGCTGTAACTATCTATTTTGTTCTATTTTTGTTTATTTTGCTAAATTTACATTTTAATCTGGTTTGGCCCACACTTAAAGAGTGCAAGAGGCTACACAAATATGACAACTCTACTCTGCAGCCTTAATGCTCAAGACTGTACAACAGCCTTTCTTTCAGAATTCTGCTCAGTTTTGAAGGCAAGTTTTAGAATTCAGCACCTGCTTAAAAAGCAGTATAGATAGTATCTATACTGTAAAATCAGGTGATAATGCAGTATGGACTACTAGGTCTGGAATCAAGAAGATTTGAGTTCTAATCTAACCTCAGATATGTAGAAACTGTGTGATGTTTAAATCACTAAACCTATCAATCTCATCTTCAACAGTAAAATGGGGTTATTAATTGAACCTACCTTCCAAAATTTTGTGAAGATTAAATGAATTAATATTTGTAAAATGCTGGCACACCAAGAACTTAAGAAGGTCTGGGAAAGGCTGCCAGTAGGATCATTAGAAACCTCTGACCACAAATGAGATTTTATTTTTTCTCTTCTTTACCAAAGTTATTCATCTCAAGACCAGTGAAACTGTCACTGTGGAGAGGGGAACAGTAAAGATCATTTTAGTCTTTCCCAAATAATTAAAACTGGTTTGAGTAAAGACTTCATTTTCCAAGTAAATTTCCCTTTAACAACAGTGGGAAGTAATGGCAGAGAGTTTTCTGCTATGTTCTTCCCATTTTTTCAAAGGGGCAGAGAAATTCTGATACTATCTGTTCATTGTCATTCTCTTCTACTTCCAAACTGCATTAAGATTCTGGGGTGAAATGGTAAACTATAATATTATAAATTTATAAATATAATTATAAAATATAAATAAGATTATATTTTTAAAAACTTTACTCTGTCCCAATCATTCATATCTTTAAGACTCTCAAAACACTCAATGGTTTTAACAGACTGGTAAAAATGTGAACAGAGCCAGCCAATTTAATTTTTTTTTTTATAATCCATGATTTCATTTTCTTTCTTTCTTTCTTTTTTTTTTAAATTATACCTTTTTGTTTACAAGACATATGCATGGGTAATTTTTCAGCATTGACAATTGCAAAACCTTTTGTTCCAATTTTTTCCCATCCTTCCCCCCACTCCCTCCCCAAGATGGCAGGTTGACCAACACATGTTAAATATGGTAAAGTATATGTTAAATAAATATATGTATACAGGCCTATACAGTTATTTTGCGGTACAAAAAGAATCGGACTTTGAAATACTGTATAATTAACCTGTGAAGGAAATCAAAAATGCCGGTGGACAAAAATAGAGGGATTGGGAATTCTATGTAGTGGTTCATACTCATTTTCCAGAATTCTTTTGCTGGGTGTAGCTGGTTCAGTTCATTACTGTTCTATTGGAACTGATTTGGTTCATCTCATTGTTGAAGATGGCCACGTCCATCAGAATTGATCATCATATAGTATTGTTGTTGAAGTATATAATGATCTCCTGGTCCTGCTCATTTTACTCAGCATCAGTTCATGTAAGTCTCTTCAGGCCTTTCTGAAATCATCCTGCTGGTCATTTCTTACAGAACAATAACATTCCATAATATTCATATACCACAGTTTATTCAGCCATTCTCCAATTGATTGGCATCCCCTCAATTTCCAGTTTCTGGCCACTACAAAAAGGGCTGCCACAAACATTCTTGCACATACAGGTCCCTTTCCCTTCTTTTAAGATATCTTTAGGATATAAGCCCAGTAGTAACACCAGCCAATTTAATTTTGACAAGAATTTACTTCATCAATACTGCCCAAACCATGAAATGTATTAGGAAGAAAAAGTCTGCTGAATTAGTCTATTACTATGTATATCCTGGACAGGAACTTCAGATGGTTAATGAGTTGGTCTGATTACTTAGAAAACTGTGCAGCCTTTTTGATAACTCTAATTCCCTATTTGAAAAAAAGGCCCATATTTTCAATATCAATAATTGTCTGGATATGTTGTATAGCTGCAAATAATGGAATATCATTATATCCAAAGAATCAAAATTGTTGGTGACTCAAAAGTTAATGGAGAGATGCATGAGGGATACAAACAAGTGATAACAGATATTTAGGGGGCAGCTAATTGGTTCAATGAATAGAGCTCCAGCCCTGAAGTCAGGAGGATTTGAGTTCAAATCTGGCCTCAGACATTTAACACTTCCTAGCTGTGTGACCCTGGGCAAGTCATTTAAACCCAATTGCCTCAGCAAAGACCAACCCAAAAAAACAAAAACATATTTAGGACAAGAGGCAATAAAAGAAAAGATAACAGATGGATAGCCCTAAGTGTTATACTAGTTTCTGTGAAGTCAAAAATTTTCAAGGAAATTCTCTAGCAGTCTGGGTAACTCCTCTGTTGAATATTTATGGAAACATCGACAAGAATAAATGAAAATCAGAAGATATGCATAGAACAGTACTGATCTGCATCAATGGATGGACAATCCATACAAACAATGACGAGATCATAATGCCACCAAATATCGAAATAATAAATAACCTGGACAGAGCAACACATTACCTCTGAACACGGTATACTCGTGTCCATGGTGGTACAAGAGCCAATATTCGAGCTACTAATTCCACAAGGCTACTAGGAGAATAACTCTTATATCTTCCTGATTTCCAAAGCTCATATAGACCAGTTCCACGTATCACCAGTGTAGGATAGAGCTTCATACCATCAGGGCGGAAGGCGGGGTTCTCAAAAAACTCCTGAGAACAAAGAATAAATAATTCTCAATTATCCCATGCACAGATTACAAATTTTTTTAATTAACCAGTGTGAATTTTTAAGCTTGGGTAAATTTATCTATCCACCCAGAATCCCTCCTGGATTGTTTTTCCTTACCATTCAGCTGATAGATATTTATACTGATAGAGCAGAGGATTCCTTTTAAAAGCAATAAAGTACCATTCTAATGAAAGAAATTTTTTAATTCAGTTCTAGAAAACCCAAACATTAAATTACCAAGTACAGGCTCATAATCTTAGTATGATTTATTTCTTCACTTTAATTAGCTACCCAATTGTTACAGTATATATTTCTTTGTTTTGGAACTTGAGGTGACACACCAAAAGAGGATAGTGTTAAAGAAGCGATAACATTGTCCCAAATATTTCTCCAATGGCCTGTCTTGACCTTTTACAATTTAATCCACTGATCATTTTTTTCCTTGTCCAGAGTAATACACAAATTAATCAAAACTTTTTAGATCTTTGTAAGAATGTTTCATAGAAAAGAGGACTAGATCAGATTCAATTCATATTTGATGTCAATCTCCCAATGGGGCAAAAAAGTTAAGTCATTTGTAAACAAGAAGGCTGAGGAGTTAGAAATAATACCTCTTTCCTCATTAGTTTAACAGACTAATCTCTTACAATTAACATTAAGTCAAGTGATTGGATGGCAAGAGAATAGAATACAGAGAAAGAAGAGAAGTACCACTAAATACCTTTAGTTTTTTATAAGTACAAAATACTTCCCGACAAAGAAGAACTGGACACTATAAGGAGTAAGGAACTTGTGATCCAATGAGAGAGAATCAATTTCAGTGGAAAAAAATGGTGGTTAATGATTCCTTGCTAAGTGACAGTGAGATACCCATAGTCCAACCTGACATTAATAACAGAGATAAACTAATACAGTCTGAAGTCAGGTATATCTGAGTTCAAATCTTGCCTCAGACACTTAGTAGCTGTGTCATCCTAGCAAGTCTAGTTGCTTCAGTTTCTCATCTGTAAAATGGCAAACAACTCCAGTATTTCTGCTAAGAAAATTCCAAATGGGATCATGAAAAGTCAACTATGATGAGTTGGACAGGACTGAAAAACAACCACAAATGCTGTTTCCAGTGGCATAATACTTGCCAAACATGATCACAATACTCTTTCTGGGGATTCAATAGTTGAATCTGGAGATAACCACAAAAAGGAATCTAGGAAGCACAAAGATATATGATAGAGATTGTCCTCTGCCCAAAGTAAAGTAGATGATAAATTCTTAACTTGAATTAATTATAACTTCATTCTTCAAAATATGAAGAAGTTGTGAGTGATATTTTTAATCTGATTTAACCAATAAAAAGGAAGTAGTTCAATATGAAATGATGGTAACTCTAAAATATAGTTGAACTCTACCTTGGAAAAATGGTAAGTCAGATAGACTAAGTGGCCCAGATTTTGAGAAAATAGATTTCAAAGCATCCAGAAAATGGCTAGGCATAATCCCATATCCCAAAATTTTATATAGAAAATTGGCTAAAGAGATCAAAGAAAAATAACATTCTGAAAACACAAAGAATTTCAGTAAGATAAGCAAAAGAAATAAAAGATATTCAGAAAATTAACAACCATCATCAACTATGTAAAATGTTCCAAACACTAATAAGAGAGACATATTTAAACTGAGGTTCCCTCTCCCATCCATCAAATTGGCAAGTATGTAAATACTATTGGAGGAAGTATGGAAAATAGGCACATTAACACATTCTGGAAAACAGCTTCAAATAATTAAAGAAAATTTTCAAAACTTTAATTAATTATTCCCACTAGTTGATGTTTAGTCACTCTTTGCTTAAAAAGGCCAAAGGAAGAAAGAACAGTCCAAAAGATACCAAAATATTCATAGTAGGTCTTTTTGTACTGGCATAAAAATGAAAAGAAATTAAGGTAAGAGTGAAGGTTAGGGTTAAAAAAAAAAAAAAAACACAAACTAGGTCAATTGACTGGAGAATAGCTGAATAAAATTGTGGTACATGCAGGCAACAGAATACTACTTCTTCATAATAAATGTAAAATAAGGAGAATTCAGAGAATGTGGAAGACTTGTATGAAGAGATACATAGTAAAGAAAATAAAACCAGAAGATCAATATACACACTAACTACAATAAAGTAAATAGATTATGGTAAAAAGTGGTTGAACTCAAGAATAAAGGCAATGCCCCATACTAGTCCTAGTGAATAACAGAAGATGAAACAAACATTCCTTCTCTTGACCTTAGGTCAAGAACAAAAATGGTAAATGAAAACTTATCTAAGTGAGTAAATAATAAATGTTCATCTGCCTGCTCTAAGAAAATTCTAGTTCCCCAATATGCCTAGCCAAACTTTATCCCGTCATATATTAACAGTTTATGGATGGGGTAGCTAAGACATTTATTGCTCTATGAAAGATTGTTAAAAATTAGGTTTGGAAGTGGACAAGTGCTGTTCTGATTTTCCAATGGCTGAATGGCTTGAATTCTGGGCCAAATTTAAAGAATAATATTAAAAGTGATAGTTTATGAGCAGTTAGAAAGAGAAAAGAAGTATCAGAGTATTGCTTGCTAGAAACTATCATGAGATTAAGAATTAGCTAAATAACTAGATTCAAAGTAGTTACTGGATCAATTGTATGATGGGAGAAAATCTCTATTAAGTTCCCTAGTACAGCTGGCCTTAGGGAAAGATCTCTGTAGAGCAATCGAATGCACTTGTTGTTGTGTTCAACATTTTTATCACTGAATTGGAAAATATGCCATACCTGCCAAATATGCAGATGACATTAAGCTGGAGAGGATAGCCAATATATTGGATTAGAGTCTAGGTCCACAAAGATGTTGAAAGGCAACAATAACAGGCTTAAATATATTAAGATATAATAGATAAGGACAAATATAAAGCTTTACACTTGGTTCCAAATAATCCAGTTAATAAGTATTGGACAGGAGAGGTACAATTAGACAACAGTTTTATGAAAAGGAACAAGAAAATGGAGTTTTTCTAAACAGCAAGTTCAAGTTAAAGAGTATAATAGCAGCTAGAAAGGCTAATGTGAGCTCATCCTTCATTAAGAGAAGCACTGTGTCCGGATTGAGGTCCCACAATCCTGTATTTACTCTGCACTAGTCAGAGCACGAGAAAGGATGGTCTTAAAGTGATGTGCATCAAAAAAGGTAACTAGGATAGTCAGTTGAGAGAATAAAGACAGTAACCTGAAAGAATCAACTGAAAGAAAAGAGAATGTTTAGACTAAACAGAAGACAACTTGCTTTAGTGATGGAAGTGGTTCAAGTGGTCTGTGAGTAAATGGAGAGCTATCTAATGGCCTCACAATTTAGAAATAAGATAGTGGACAGAAAACCTTCAGGGAGGTAAATGTGGGCTCAATATGAATTAAGAAAACTTGAACAGTTCAAAAATTAAATGGACTGCTTTGGGAGGTACTGGGTTTTTCCGTTACCATCATACGTCATCCAGTGGGGGCTAACAGTTTTTTTTTTTTTTTTTTTTTTTTTTTTTTAGGAATAAGGTGGACTGGATGATTCAATATTCTGTATGATTCAGGTTAAAAGTAGTCATATTAAACAGCTGTATTTTTAGTGGGCTTTTTCAGAAAAAGTTACTCAGAGTTCGTGTATTCTTGGTCACTTCCTCTAAATCCTTTCTCTTACCTCATCACATCTCAAACTTTCAACAAATGGAGACTAATTTGGCATTTGTTCCAGAACCAATTTTCACTGGAAATCAGAATTGTGAAAACCTGATGTATTTAGGAATTCTGAATCAATTACAGGTTAAATATATACTATCCCTTCCCCCTCAAAAATTTTTTTCCTCTGCTTACTCAACTCTTTTAGTAAAAATTTCACTATCTCTGTTTACTTTTTCTAAATGCAATCTACAGCTTAACGAGAATTGGGCTGATTCCCAAGTTAAAACTCAGCTGCCAGCCCTTGTAAATAAAACATTTAATTATATTCTTTACTCACTGTGATGGTGAGTCAGAAAAAAATCAGGCTTAGAACAAGAAAAGTGAGTTTGTTTAGGCCCATTTTTTACACTAGTTTGAAGGATTATGCTTTTCCCCAGCATAGATCAGAAAGTGTCAGTGCTAACTCTGGAAGCAGGATGGATGAGGACAGAGCTTCATATGGTGTTTGTTCTCAGACTATAAAATTTTAATCTCTTCACCTCCAACATATACGAATACAGAATGATGTAACACCAGTCCATTCTACTTTGTTTAGAAAAACAAGAATTCCATTCTGGATCTAACTTTTTCTAGTTTCTAGTTTAATAGTTGTTTTCAGGTCTGTGATCTTGGCATTGAACATTAAGACCAGAAAATCTCCTAAATTTATGATATTATCCTTCTGGCACTATAAACAATTTGTGTTATGTTTGTCACCCAAGTCTGCAGTTCTATTTATTCTTTTGGCTTTGGCAAAGGGATACTACATGTGTTTTTATTGCTCTTCATATTAATAACCTTTTCTCCTTCCAACTATGAACTGCTTGTTTTGCATCATATATAATGGAAAAATCACAATTCTTGAGGAGCTCTCTTCTTTTGCACCAATATTTGTCAAACACAATGATTTCTTTTATCTTTTAAAAAAATTTTGCTCAGGATGCCTTTTTCATCTACTGCATCCTCCTTTAAGAGTATTTTCACCGTATCTCCAACTATATGTAAATATTGACTTCTTCGATTTCTGTCTTGTTGATTTTGAAACATCTTTCATCTCAAGATTCATTGTATATCCACTTGGCCTTAGAGAAATTCACCTCTAGTAAACTATACACAGTTTTCTTTGCAGCTGTTGTGTTTTATGCTCTCAATTTATAAGGTCTTTGGCAAATATGCAGTTGTCTGCAAAGAGCAAATGTGTCAGTTGTTCTCTAGCTCTCCTGGAGAAAGTTTCCTATGCTATCATTTTGAAACTGCATAACCAAATGCTTGCGTATTCTGTGTTATCCTAGTTTACTCCTTTCCTCTTGTAAAAATTATGTGAAAAGATTGTTAAAGTAGAACTGGAAAAGTAGAACTTCCCCTGTACAAACCTTATTTATTTCTGCCAACACATCTATTTATTTGAGGTTGAGTCCAATGCCACCCAAAGTTTTTATTATCGGAACAAATTTTGCTGAATTAAAAGATCTTTTTGTAGTAAATGCACAAAAAATTAACTTGTAGTTGATGAATACCACTTCCTTGAAGACTTCACAATTAGCTGCCAAACTGCATAAAGCTGACTCATAGGCAAGAATCTAGATCAAAAGACTTATTGTGCTTTCTCCCTTGTTCACACATGTAAGCTATTATGTGGTTGATCACATTCTCTTCTGTCTTCTTTAAAAGCTTATCCCTTTGATCAATAGATTTCATGGCAATCTTTTTCAATCTCTGGGTTCCCAACTTCCCACCTTAAAATATATCTAGATCTACTTAGCCTTAAAAACTTCACTTGATTCTACTATCCTTTGAGTACTATATCTTGTATAATTCTTTTCCATGACTATCTATTATCTTTTAATTGTTCAAGCCAATCTTTCAAGAGAAAGATTAGAACTGAAAATTATCAATCTGGAAGTCATCTACATAAAGATGATAGTTAAACCCACAGAAGCAATAATGTCACTGAGAGACAAGAGCCAAAGAGAAAACTTTGTTATAGATCCAGTATTAGTGGATATGAAATGGATAATGATGAAACAAAAGAGATTGAGGAATGGCTCCACCCCCTCAAGCCTCAGTATCCCTATTTATCCCTTGTAGCTCTACATCTTAAATCCTAAAGTGGCAGAACTATAATTCAGATCTCTTGACTTCCAGTTTAATATTTTCTTCTATTAAACCAGGAGAATATGAGGTAAAGTGGCCAAAATAGAGAATTTCACACATGCAAGGTTACTAAATAATTCTCCTCCTTATGCATTGTTCTGACCCAAACTACATATTGTGAGAGACCTTGAGAATGATACAAGGAACCAATCAGAGAAAAATCTTTTTCCTGTTCTACTTAATAAATCCATGTTAAATTTTCAATTTCCCCCACAATGATTAAACAACTTATGGAAATATAGATAAGACCATATAAGATTGATGCTAAGTTCTTGCCCTTTGCCAATCTCACTATAAGGGACTGAGGTGAAGGGGCTCTAAAATGGGCCTGTTTTCAGCTTGTCAGAATCATTCTGATGTTGTACAAAGGAAAGACATCATTACAATAAGTCTTAAACAGATAAGAATTATAACAGCAAATTTATTTATGGAATAAAGTTAAATCTAGAAATGCTTGGGTGCTGCTAATTAGGAGTCAGGTGTTATATGAAAAAAACAGAAACAAGTAATAAGCAGGATTTAGATACAAACTAAAATTACTTAGAAGTTAGAAAAAAGGTCTGAATTTTACTGGGCCTGAACAATGTTATTATCTAACCAAAAATTTTATAGAGGAAATGAAACCATTTACTTGGAGAATATTATTCTCTAGGGATATTTTAGAGTTTCCATTTTAGCTCTTTACCATTCAACTGCTGAGATGTAGTTAGAAATGAGATAGGTCTGCCAATATCCCCCGTGGACTGAAAAGATCACAACAAGCAGATAAATAAATCTGCTTATGTAAAAAGACTATCTGCAAGATATACTGGTAAAATAACTTTTTTCCTTGGACACTAAGAATTATTAATTGAGATTAGGGTATTTACTACTATTTGAAACACATTATATTCTTTTAATAGGGCTCTTAGTGTACTATTATTGATCTTCCCAGGAGTTCTGCTAATGAAAACTGCTTTAGGTGTTAATAATCCTACTGTTCAAATACCTGGGACTATTACTAAAAACCCTAGGCCCTACTGAAAACCACAAGTTGTTATAGAGCCATTATTTGAGGAATTACTAATAATGATGTTTGACACCTATTTTCATTGTATATATGGTTCTTTTTTTTTTTTTTTGGGGGGGGTGCATTGGCTGTAAACAAAGTCAGCTTTTGAAAGCTAAGAAAAGAGATATTAAGAAAGGTGTAGCACCAGAACTGAAGGCTTCTTTCATAAAGAAATACAACTAATTTTTCCCATGAAGGAGATAGCAAGAGAAAATTTCCTATGTAGCTTAACAAATGAATTGTTATTTAGCCTTCCTCCCAAAAATATATTTGTAAATATATTTTTTCTTTAATGGGAAGAAACAACATAAGCAATCTCATTTCTAAAAAAAAAAAAAGTTATATTGATACATTAAACATATAATTATTATTTATCAATGATTATGCTTCTCACAAGTAAAACTCTCCTTGGTAATGAAGTACATACACTGCAGCAAAAACAAATAAACACATTACTAATATTTGTTGATCTATATACTTCCTTCCTTTAAATACCTTTAGGTCACCATTTTTCTGTTGAGAGAAGGGAGACATAGCTAACCATTAGTTCTCTGATGGAAGACAAAGTAGTACACTGGAAAGCATTTTGAATACGAAAATCCAGTGAAATGTTTGTTCTATGACCTTAAATAAGTCACTCAATCCCTCTGGATCTCAGTTGTCAATATGCAAAAATGTGCTATATAGTCTCTTGAGACCTGGTTTTACAACTAAACTTCTGAGTTGAGTCAAAGTCAGGATTAGTTATTGAACAAATTAGAGTTCTGATGTATTTCAATATCACTTTATTTATTCTGGTTATTTTGCAAATCATTATTTTGGTTCTGCTTACTTTATTCTGTATTGGTTCATTCAAGTATTTCTGAATTATACATATTCATTATTTTATAATGGTGTAATATTACATCCATATACCATTCCCCAACTTTGTTTCAGGAAAATTTTTTTTTTCTATGTGTGGACTCTTCTATGTCTTTGACCTCTATGTTTTATAAAATGTACATATATATATATTATTAAAAAAAAAAAAAACACACACACACACACACACACACACACACACACACACACACACACACACACACACAAAAAAAAACCTAGCACACACCAAATGCCTGGAACATAGTAAATGCTTAAAAATGCCTGCTGACTGACTGATATGTTCAAAGGAAACTAAAGTTTAGGTTAGTGCCTTTTCTAGAATAATTAAAAACTCTTATTCAGATCATGTGGAACAAGTCAGAACTCATTAGTATATTTATTTCATAGCTCCACTAATACTTCTAAGTTTTCTTTTTGGGGAGGAAATTTTCAATCACATTTCCAAAAGCATAACAAATAAGAGGAAAAATAAACAAGATATGAAATAAGTATAAAATTATTTAAATGAATACTCACTATAAACTGCTCAATGTCTCTTTCTAATCCCACATTTGGCAAATCTGGCATCATATGTGCCACAACTTTGAAACCTGCATCCTTAGCCAGATGAAATGATTCACACACTGCCTTTACTGTGTGCCCCCTAAAGAAACAAAAGGCACAATATATACTGATTATACAAACAAGTGAATGACAGTATTAACAATTACTTGGTACCTTTCTGCTTTCAAAAAAAAACTGTAGTTAAACCACTCTGGACAAGACATTGTTTAATGAACATTCCTCATGCCACAATTGCTATCTATTGAAATCTTATCCATCTTCCAAAACCTGGCTTAAAGGCAACCTTCCTTCCAAAGTCCCTCCTGTTCTTCTCAACTAGAGATTACTTCTCTCTTCTTACAGCTCTCATGGAATGCTTCAGATACATGGCATGGTGAAGACTAGACTTGAGTCAGGAAGATCTAAGTTCAAACCTAATGACACTGTGTGACTGTGGACAAATCATCTGATATTTTAGAGCCATAGTTTACTCCTCTATAAAATGGGATAACAATATCTATAGTACTTACCTCAATAGACTGCTCTAAGATTCAAATGAAAAAAATTGTGTAAAAAGAGTGGCAAACTTTAAAGCACTACATAGACATGAGTTATCATTATTCTTATGGCATAGCAGAAATACCACTAAAACTTGAAGTCAAGACACTGGAATTTTGGAACTGTGGCTCCAAGATAACTATAATACTATTAGCTTTGGAAGTGAAGTACCCAGGCGAGAGAAAAACAGGGCAGCCAAAATAATGAAAATTCATGAGCGTTTATTGTTAGCTAGCGACTGCACCCCACAAAACAGGGGGTCAGCAAATGAGTGGTCTCAGGGCCACATATTTATAGGAAGAAGAGAGAGACATAAAAATGTTTCTTGATGCATTTGTCATAATAAAGGAATTTCTATTCTAAACAGGAGGCAAAAAAAAAATATCACTCTAAGGGGGTCATTCCCAGGCAGCAGCAAGGAGTATTTCTTTAAGCTTATCAAGTCAAGGACTCAGGTCTCTCAGGACAACACATCTGGGGGTGTAAGAATACCATCTGCAGTAGGGAGTGAAGAACTAATAATAAACTTCTAACTACAAAGATTCAAGATTATATTTCTCACAGTCCAATTTGGGGTGCTTTTCCACTTCAGAAGCATGTCAGCTAAGCTCTCTGTCTCAGATTACTTTTCTGTAAAATGTAGCTAATAACACTCCAATTATCTCTGAGAATTACAGGAAGCAAACATCTTGTAAATTGCAAAATATAAAGTATTATTAAATATTGACCCTTAACATAAACATTCTCTTAATTTTTTAAAAAATTGAGCCCTTTTTAAAAACCGAAACGTCCCATTATGTTACCCTTCCCCCATTTCCTATCAGAAAGAACAAAATACAGCAAAATATAAAGAAACAGAAAAAAATAGTTTGGTAACCAACTGCTACCACCCAAAAGCCACTGAGGTCTTGCTCCCCACCTTCCCCTGGATGGCTACCTGCCACCACTATTCACTCCAAGAATGATATTTAGTTGTGGATAAAATGGAGGGGGAGAGAAGGGAGAGGAGAAAGGGAGGGGGAGAGAGAGATATGGGGTTTCCTTGTCAAAGATACTGGAGTGGTTTGCCATTTCCTTCTCTACCTCATTTTATAGACAAGGAGACTGAGGCAAGCAGTATCACAGTTAGTAAACTGAGTCTGGATTTGAACTCAGATCTAACTCTAGGCCCAGTGCTCTATCCATTGGGCCACCTAGGTACCTATAATAACGAGAGAATTTGACATTGTAGACATCGGATACCCAAAGAGATGTAAATGAAGCAGGAGGAGGAGTGAATTAACCAGTCTTTCAATTTTTTTGTCTGCCCCATTCTAAAATTTACAGTTGATCACTTGTCATTTATGCTGTCTCACAACTAATTTTTCTTTAAAATTTATGATTTATTTTCCATGTGATTTTTATGTTTTATATTAGTAGAGTCAGTTAACATGTGGGGAATTAACTGTTTTCATTTGAGTAGTCAATGTGGAGATATGAAATTTTTATATATGTCTTATGTGATTTCATAATGCAGCATTAAAACAGCTTCTATGTCTAAGCAAAGAAAATTGCCTATTCACTGGCTTTTCATAGGGGATGGAAAAAGAGATCATTTGTTCCCAGTCATAGGTAGAGTTGTGGGCACTTTAGGATTGGAACATTCACAGCTGTGATAGAAACTGATGTCCTATAGATATTATATGTCACGTCATGTGAATCTGTGAAATACACAATCTCAACATATACCTTTATGAATCAGTTACAAAAAGTATTCCTTAAGATAAAGTTTAATCCAGTTTTCTAGAGAAAGGCAGAAATGTTACACATTCCATTATTTGTAAAGTTGCCTGCTATTTGCTTTCATTATTTTTGTTAAATTTGTTTTATCTGTATTTAAATGGATTAGGCAATCTAAGAATAAATGTATAAATGCAATAAAAATGAATTACTTGATATTCACAAAGCTACTACATAGCAAATATAGTAGTAAAACCAAAAACTCATGTAAATTTAACTTTAAGTTTTCTGCTTTTGTAATTATTTTTTATGCTAGCCTAACATGTATATGCTGTAAAAATAGTTAACAAGGAAGTAACTTGTGATGATGGCTAACTTTGTTTAAGGTCTTATGAAATTTTCATCGACAACACAAACATAAATTTTAGGAACATGTATATTAAATTAATATAAGTGGAATAAAAGTTTGTGAGTGGAAAAAAAAAAAAACAACAGTTGAGCAAAAACAGTTCAAACAGCATTAAACAAGTCTGACATCATATGCTAGTGTTCCATATCTCTTGCCTTTAGAGGGAAATAAAGTGCATTGCTATTATCTCTGCTTTGGGCCCAAATACTGTCATCACAATTTAATAGAACTCAATTTCAACTAGTTGTAGTTTCCATTTATACTATTTTTGTAATTGTGTCTATGGTTTTTCTGGTTCTGATTATTACACTTTGCATCAGTTCAGAGGTCTTGCCAAGACTTCTCTATGTTCATGACATTCATTGCTTTTTGACGTCACAGTATTATTTATATATCACAATTTATTTTCAGTTCTTTACCATTACAAAAAGTGTCACTGTAAACATTTTGGTGCCTCTGGAATCTTTCTTTTTATCTATGACTATCTATGACTTCAAACTGTATGGAGTTTTGTGTGAGGATTCATTCATCTATGTAGGGGCTCTGAGTAGCATGAAGACATTGTGAGCTGAAAGGACCTCAGGTCTTTTCCTTTTGTATTTCTCTAAAATGCATACTACAAAAAATATTTATGTCAATAAAAAGTGACTTAAAAGAGTGTCCATTGGCAAATGATTTTTTTTTTCCCCTTTTAAAACACTTTAGGCCATGGGTTTCAAAAACTAAGCTTTAAGCCGGGGTATAAGTCAAAGATATATTTGTATTGTACCTATATTCCTTGGATACCATAAAGAAAGTAACATACAGAATAAAAAGTGAGAAGAAAATGGAATGGGAAAAAAACACTTTCCCTGTCTGGCATGCACACTCATTTTATAAGAATTCTACCTACTAACTGTTTTTATTCCTATTTGACACAGAAGTAAATTTAGGATCAGTGGGGCTAAGTAATTTACAAAGTTATTAGGTACAACAATAACAGCAAGAATGAGCAATGATCAACTATGAAAGACTTGGTTCTTCTCAGTGGTTCAGTGATTCAAAGCAATCCCAATAGACTTTGGATAGAAAATGCCATCTGCATCCAGAAAAAGAACCAAATACAACAAATGTAAATCAATACCTGCTATTCACTTTTTTTTTTTAATCTCTCCCATGGTTTTTCCCTATTGCTCTGATTTTTCTCTCCTAACATGAATCATAAAGCAATGTGCATTAAAAAATAAATTTACTAAGAAAAAATGTTATTAGGTTGAAAACTAAGAACCTGAGGTTTTCTGATTCCAAGTATGCTGAGAATTCTTAGAGCAGGACTTTGTTCATATACTTTTTGTATCACACTATTTTCTAGCTGCTTTATATTTCCCATAAAACCCAACAAGGTGGAGTTAGAAAAATCTATCAATTAACTGGTATTTGCTAAGCATCTATTATGTGCCAGATAAAAAAACCCACAAAGACAGAAGTGAAACAGTACCTGATCTAAGGTATGACAAAATGCACATTTGTAGTTACATATAAAACACAAACAAAGCAGACACAAGGTGACCTTAGATTAAAAAAAAAAAAAAGCACTGTTAGGGACCAGAAAAATCTCTAGAAGAGGCTTAGCAGTTTCTGACACATATTAGGCATTTAATAAATACTTGTTGACTTGACTAGATTTAAGCTGAATCTTGAAAGAAGGTGAGCACAATATATGTTAATAAAAAATATTCCTATAGTGTTTAAAATTTAAAAAGTGTTTTACCCATATTATCTCATTTTCTCTTCAAAATAACCCTGGGAGACAGATGCTATCATCCCTATTTTACAGAGAAGAAAATGGAAACAGACAAGATAAACAACTTGCCCAGGTTCACATATTTAGTGTCTGATGCTGTAGGGGAACTCAGTTTTTCATGACTTGAGGTCTAAAACTGTATCCACTATATATCTAGCTGCCTCTTGTGTTCAAGACAATCTTTTATTTAATTGACTTAAAATGACTCCATTTGTTTTTCACATTCTGTTGGTAGGCACTGAGTAATACATTATTTCACATGGGACCTTTGGATTGGGTTGGCATAAATGTCACTGCCAGCTTTCAGAGGTCACCACTATCTTACCTGTTGGTATCTCTGGCTACATCTTCATAAACACTTTGCACTCCAATCTCCAATCTTGTACAGCCATAGGATAGCATATCACTCAAATGCTTCTTCAAGCAATAATCTGGTCGTGTCTCAATAGTGATACCAATGCATTTTGTGAGGCTTCTTTCAGAATACCTATAAAACAAAGCTAAAAATAAACAATATTTTCTAATTATAGAAAATCCTTGCCTACTCCCTAAAGCAAAGATTTCTCCTCCATATCTGAGAATCCAGTGTTTCTGCAAGCATCTTTCTCTTAGAAGCAATGGTTTCTGAGATAAAATTATCTTCCTAGTCCTACCAAAGAGGATCTACATGAGTCTTATCTCCCTCCTTCTGTATTTTTCTATGCAAGTATTTTACAATGTGTACTTTTTCCTAGATGCTACTAATCTCAAAAATAGTACATAATAATGATCAATTTTTCTGTTTGATACTTTTTCCTTAATATCAAGATAACAGGTTGCTAAATCAATATTCTATGTGCTGATCACTGCTGGGATAGAGTAAGTAAAGATTGCTGGGGAAAGAACCTAAAATGGATCATTCTAATTGTATTCCTTCCCACCAGTCATTCTTCTCAATGCTTCCAGCCAGAACATTCCTAACACTCTATATGGAAAAAACCCATTATGTATGATAGTCTGCTTCCTCTCTTTAAAAAAAAATTATGCCCATCAAACTAAAAAAGAGACAAGTCAAAGAGAATAGAATCAAATATATTTTAAGTGCCTCTTTTTTTTCCAGGCTAACTGAATTTCTTTCTTTTTAAAAAAATTTTTAAAATTATTATAGCTTTTTATTTACAAGACATATGCATTGACCCTTGCAAACCTTCTGTTCAACTTTTTCCTTTCTTCCTCCACCCCCTCCCCTAGATGGCAGATAATCCAATACATGTTAAATATGTTAAAAGTATATGTTAAATACAATATATGTATATATATTTATACAGTTATCTTGCTAGCGCCTCTTTTAAGTCTCTGTTTCATTTGTCTAAAACCATACCAGTAGTTAAGTCAAAAAGTTTCAGGATTCAATTCTCTTACTCCAAAAATAGCTATGTTTTCTACTCTATTTTTCCTTGAAATAATGACCCCTAATAAGCTCTGCAATTAGTTCATTGTTTACTTGTTCATTCGTTAGTTGCTAACAGAAACTGAACTCCCTAGTATCAATATTAACATTTATCTACTTTGGAGAATAATTAGGAAATAAATGAATTGTTCTCCTGTTTTTACTTAAATTCCAAAAATTAAATGTCAATTTGAATAATGCTTTGTATACTGATTTAGGCAGCGCTATAATCAAGTATCTGTATGATATAATAAAGATTTGTACTATATTCTGGGAATATATTGTGTAATATAATTAATTTACCATGAGCATATCGCAGTACAAAGTTGAATTTTTTGACATTAAAATATGGATTAAAAATACCAAAAAGTATGTCTATTTTATCCTATTACATGCTTTAAATGGGTAGACCACTCCCTAATATTGGGCTCTAATCACTATTATTATCTTTATAAAAAATAATAACCAAGCTTAGTTCTACATTAGTTCTATTTTGTGAAATACAAATACTCATTTCATTTGTTAATGGTCATCAAAATTATGTATAATCAAACCCAAACCAAGGCTAGTTGGCTTATCTGAATTATAATCACAGATTTATTATTATTATTATAGTTGTTGCTGACATTACTCATTATTAAGTTTTACAAGTACAATAGTTGTACATGGGCATGAAAATGTGTAGAATACCAGTAAAAATCATGACTGGCTGATCATTCTCATTCACATCTAGCCTTAACCAATCAGAGACCCTTTCTTTCAGATTTTAACATACAATAATGAAATAAAATAAAACTGAAAAAGTTTGGTTTTTCTATCCCCAATATCCCACTGAAATTTTTCCCAAGCACTAAAGTTACATTCATTACAATGTAACACAAGCAAATTGAGAGTATTCCCAAATTATGCTGACTGTTTTGAACAAATTTTATACACACAAACATATATACAATAGGGACAAAACAACATGCTGAAACAATTTCCATTACTTTTGGTTACTGATAGTAGTTTCTGTGACCTTCTAAATTTATGTACAACACTCCAGATCATTATCTTTTTTTGTCATTTGTACACAGTTAGCAAGATTTGTTCTTAGGTAAGTTATATTTCCTTAAATATGTGGTCTGAGTGAAGAAGCTCTGCTTTTAATCTGAGAAATAATAACAGATTTGCCAGTAAATATTTTTTAAAATAATGGCAAAGCAAAGGAGGTAATATATTTAAAGCATTTTGAAAAGCTTAAAATCCTATATCAAAATAGTTAACTGTAGCTTTATATAACAAAGTACAATTTCCCTTACATAAAAAGTTTTCTATCAGGGAATTGATTCAATTATATATTAAGATTACAATTTGTTGGCATTTTCTTTGTTCTTGCTTCATGAAAATCTCTGATCAGGTAGAGTTTGCCTACATTGGTCTTCAGAGTTTGCTCTCTAAACCAAGTATGATTAACTGAGCATCCATCCTACACAACCCCCTCCACAATTCATGAAATCGGTCACTGTTTACTTGATAAAAAGATAGAGACCATGAACACCTAGAGTTAAGATGCTTCATAGATTTAAGAAACAGAATGGACTTCAAGCTATTTTACAGATAAGAAAACTGGAGCCCAAAGAGATTAAATAAATTTCTTAAAGTCTCAAGACAGAAAATAGCAGGGCTGGGATTCCTACTTAGATCTTCTGATTCCAAATTCAGCTTTTTTTTTCTTCATGGTATTATACTGCCACCTACATCAACTTTCCTTTCTGTAATTATTTGCTTTTTGGTCTTCCGTTATCATACCTGGGTTTTTTTTTTTCCTAGCCTTGTTCTGTTGATTAAAATATGGCTAACTTAGTGCTTCTGGTTTTGGTTTTAAACCTAGTTTTGTAGAGGTTCTAGATTGCAAACTAATCTCAGTCTTCTTCCTGGATGGAGTAAGACAAACTGATGTACTGGATGGAGGACAGAGTCAGTAAGATCTAGGTTTAAATTTACTGATTAGATAGATGTCTATTTAGCAAATAGTCCTAAGCAAATCTGAGAGGTCATTTCCTTACTTGCAAAAAAAGGAATAAGACTTGTAGCAGCTAAAAGATTCAAATGAGGAAAAGTACATAAAATTCTTTGTAAACTTTAAAACACTACATTAATATCAGCTAAAAAAAAACACCAAACCTCAGTCCCACCCATATCAAAGCAGAGTCTGAGTCATAATCAAGAGAAATTCTTGCCTTAAAAAAAAAAAAAAAAAAATTGAGTTTCTAAAGGTTAGAACACTCATCAATAGGAATAGCAGTAAGAACCCAGAGAAAGACAAAAAGAATGGTAAAGGCCCTTGAGTATATGCCATGCGAATATCTGAGAACTGGAGATGCAAAACCCTAAGAAGGACTTGAGGGTGGAGTGTTGTAAAATAGGGAGAATGATGTAGTTGCCTCAAAATTTGTAGGCCTATCACAAGAAAGATTAGAGGGCAGAACCAGAAGAAATTGGTAGAACACATAGAGGCAAATTTGTGCTAAAAATGAACATTCCTTACAATTATTGCTATCCTGAAGTCAGTTCCTTTTAGATGTAACCAGTCATTCTTTATGAGAAGTCTTTAAAAAGAGGACAGGTAAACCATTCATTGGGTGTCTTAAAAGAGATGATTCTTCCCAGGGTAGGGATTAGACTCTGGCTGCTGAGTTCCCTTCCATTTCTTTTATTCAAGCACTTAACTTCTATAAACTTTAAATGACTTGCACTGGTAGATACATTTCATAGGCTAACATTAATCTTTAATAATAATAATAATCTTTAATGCCATCAAATCTACTGAAAAAGAAGAGGATATCAGAAGCATGAAGGATGGATTCAAAGGGAGAAAAAAAGGTAGATAAAAGAGTATAGTGGTAGCAATGATATTGTAATACTGTAATACTGTGGGAATAATGGGAAGTAGAAAGGCGTGTATTTATGTGAGAGAGAGAAAAAGTTGCAGGGTTTAGCAAGTGAAAATAAAAACATAACAGAGTTTACTGTTTAGATGGGGGGCAGGAAAGAGTTATACAGAAAAAAGAATCAAGGACAAGTAACAAGAATAATGAAAAGGCATGAAACAATCTTTTAAGAAAGTGTCAGGAAACATTCAGAATGAAAAATATTCAGAATGAGCTGATAATGATGAGGACTGTGAAGCACACAACTACATTCTCTACCCAAAAATATCCCACATCAGGCCAAAGATTACCCAAAAGGACTAGAACTAGAACAATTCAGGTTTCATTTGCTTTCATTTTCTCTATCAGTCTAGCTGTCAGTTTTTTCAGCCATTAAAAAATGGGAATTCAACTATAAGATGTATAAGATTTCCTTTAGTTCTAAAATTCAATGATTTTATTATTATTTAAAACTGGATCTGCTTTCCCCATACAATCAATACAGTTAAATGAATTATCTCAAAATTTTACCCAGGAACTTGCAAAGAGCACATTTTTTAAAAAAATTGGATAAAGCTCAAGATTCTGTAGAAACTTCATTCTAACAGTATAAACCTTATTGTATCAACAATACTAAGCTGCAGTACTTCTGTGTGAAGATAACAGGAAGCAACAATGACCAATGTATGCATTCATTAAAGGAAAGAAATATAAGAAAGAAAAAGGACCAGCCCAAAATGTAACCAAATTTTATTGCTTCTCTGGTTATAAAACAAATTCCATCAGGAAGCAAAAGTCTAAACCTACTGATATTTTTAGTATTCAACAATTAATGTTATTAATACATACACTAAAAAAGGATTTAATTATACAAAAGAAAAAGAATTCTGAGCTTAGATGAAGGCATAGTTAACAACACAAAACCTCTCTTAATCTATATGTTAAAAAAAAAAAAAGAATCTACTTCTTAGAATTCATGCCATTAAGTCAGCAAGTTCACGGCCAAATGACACATCAGTGACTCACCGAAAATACCACTGGGAGAGTAACTGCACAAATGTGAATTTTGTATAAGGGAAAGGTAATCACAGGATGAGGCCAGTAGAATTTATAAACTAATCTTTCTACTGGAGGGGAGAGCATCAAAGACCCAATCAAGGATACAGGAAGCTGCTGCAGGCATGATAAGGTCCCTTCATGAGTGGAGGTTTATAGAATGAACAAGGGACAAGAATACAAAATAGCCCTCACATAATCATTTTCAACTTCATTTCAAAATGCTTTACTTCAAGGATTTAAAAAAAAAAAAAATAAAAACAACCCACCAGCACTTTTGTTAATTCACTTGCAGGAAGAGAAACAGAAGAAACAAACACTGAGAGTTAGTTAATATTCTATAGATGCAATAAACTTTCATTATTTTCTACAATGCTATTTTCATTTTACAAATCAGGATTTCTCTAGTATCCTGCAGAAATTGAGCTAGCATAGCTAGGATATAGCATCATCTATTAAAAATATAATTAGAAGCCACTCATGTTAGTCAATAAACAGTTCTGAAAACTAGGTCCAGTGAAATGAGTGGAATTAATGGGAGGGACAGGAAACTAGGATTTGAAAATAATACCCTCTTGGTAGTACTATCTATCTTTGACCTTTTATTGTGAGGTCCGCAATTTATTGCAAAACAAATTCCTATGTGCTATGTAGAATTAACTTTTCTAGCATTTAATATATGTTGAATTACAGTCATTAAAAACTGTCCTTCAACATGTGGCTGGCTGTCCTAATCACAACTGAAGTACAGACTGGTAGGTAAAGAGCCAAATTGAACCAGAAAGTAGTTTAGGAAGTCTTAAGTCTAGGAGAGAGCTAAGACCCAGAAGCACTAAGCTAATCTGAAGTCTGTCAAATTCAGAACAAAACTGAAGCAAAATTCATCCTTCTAGGCTTGGTTTTTTTCCTACTCCATTCAGGGGTCTCCAAGGCTACAACCACAGAGCAAAACCATTTTCTTTCCAGAACACTGAAGGCAACAATCCACTGAATTAAGTCAAAAAACTGAAATTTAAAAAAAAAAAAAAAAACTATAAGAGAAATAAAAAGATTGTAATGAATTACAATTCCATAGGGAAATACTGATTCATCCACTCTTGAAAAATCCTTGATGAGTAACTCATTTTAAATAGCTTCTATTCAGAATAGCTAGGAAGCATTAGAGATTGGGCATAAAATTGCTTTTGGGAAGCACTGATTAATAAAGAATAAAATCATCTAAAAAGCATGACCACGTTCTATGCTCTTTTACAGTTTGGTGTTTAGATGACTCATCTCTTACCCAATTCTTTTTCAACTCCTAATCTGTGATTTTTATATCTAATTTTGGTAATCACCAAAGCTGTTATTTTGTAAAAATTGATAGACTACATTGCATGCACAATGATAGTGTCATTTATATTAATCAACTCTTCTGGGAAACTATACTTGTTCTGTTCTTGAACTCAGGTCCCATATCCCTTCTAATGTTTCCAAATCTTTACTATACCACATTGCTCTTATCAAGATTCCTCTTATCAGTAATGGGCAGGGGAAGATTTATCAAATGAGTGAGAAAATAACAGAAGATAAAATAAATAATTTTGATTACATAAGACTAAAAATGGTTTTGCACAATTAGGAGAGAAATCTTTACTACAAGTTTCACTGATAAAGGTCTGGTAAGCATGCATGCACACACATTTATGTATGCATATGCATATATATAAACTATAGAAAAATGGTCAAAGAACATAAATAGACAGATCTCAAAGGAAGAAATCCAAGGCACGGCATTCAAAACAACTATAAACAGGGCACCTAGGTGGTGCAGTGGATAGGAAGTTAGGAGGAGCTGAGTTCATATCTGGTCTCAGACACTTAACACTGGGCAAGTCACAATACCAACTGAGTGACTCAAAATAATTAAATATATAAACTAAAAAAAGAAAAAGAACCATATTTTTAAAATCTTCCTAATAATTAGGACTATTATTAAATTTAATTTAATTTAATTGTACTTCACACCCATCATATTGACAAAGATGAGAGGAATGGAAAATGACAATTGTTAGAGGGGCTATAAGTAAAGAGGCATACTAATGTACTATCGATGGAGGTGTGAACTAATCCATCAATTATGGAAGGGAATATGGCACTATGTCCCCAAAATCATTAAACTAAGCATAGCCTTCAAACCAGATGTCACTACTAGCTTCAAAGGGATGTCAGAGAGTAAAGAGATTCAAGTATATAGAAATATTTACAGAAGCTCTTTCTAGTGAAAAAAACATAAAACTATAGGGGTGCCCATCAAATGAGGAATAAATTGTGTGATACATGAAAATAATGGTAAATTATTACACTCTAAGAAATGTCAAAAGAGATGGTTTCAGAGAAACCTAGAAAGTCATATAGAAAATGATGCCACGCAAGGTGAGTAAAATCTGAAGAACAATTTATACAGTGATAATGTAAAGAAAAAGTAACTTTGAAAGATTTAAGAATTATATTCAATGCAATGACTAATCACTGTTTCAGAGGACTAATGATGAAGCATACCTACCCAATTCCTAAAAGAGAGGTAGTAGGATAGAGAATGAGTACAGGTTTTCAGACATGGCAACTAGGGGAATCTGATTATTCATTTTTATTAAAAAAATAAAAAAAATTTTTTTCTTTTCAGGAAGATTGAGGGAAGATAAATAGGAGGCAAGAAAAAAACAGTGATATGGTGGTTGTCTATAAGAAGAAAAAGAAAAGATTACTGAAGTATTTTTAAAATTGGACAGAGGGTTTTATGCTGCCAGGGTAAATGAAGCGTTCCCACGTGCCTGGACAAAATCTTTTTCAGAAAACTATTGACTTGAGTAGCTTTTAGGAGAACACAATTCAAAATTGAAAGTCGCTGATATAAAACAAAAGATAAAGCTGTTGAAAGCCAGTGTTGCTTATGAATAACTAACAAGAAGAGTAAGATGAGTTATGACCAATATAAAGTTAAACATATCACATCGTAGTATTTCTTAGTTTAAAGCCAAAAGACAGACTCTGTAAAGGTAACACTTTAAAGTAAGAGAGGTACTTACTACCACATGGCAAGAAAGGTCTTTACCTTCAAAAGACCTGTTGTGCATACTAACATAAACAAAATGGAGAGACAAGAAAGCAAACATCTGAATTGTTTTAAAAATGCAACAGTTACATTAGTAGAATTGAGTCCATTTGGATACCAACATAGCATTACTGGTTCTATCAGATTTTATACATGAAGGTTATTAATCCTGAAGATAAATTGTTTTGTCAGCTATGCAATGTAAAATAAGAAATCCCATTCAAAAGAAGTTTACTAAAGAGCATGTCAAGGGCTTACAACATGTACTTTCAATTAAAGTTGGTGAGGAAAATATACTTCCTATGAAAATAAGATATTAATCAATTAATAACTGAATAATTAATTCAAGATCTTTCTAACTTTACAGAGTACAGTAGTGCTATGTCCAAGAGGGCCTATAACCTACTGTGTCTTACCATCTGACCTGTATCTGAACTTTCTTTCATGTATCATCTCCCCCAGTTAAATCTTCTAATTGTATCTCCACATAGTAAGCACTTAATAAATGCTTATTCATTAATTCATTCATTTAAACACAGTAATAAACAGGGAACGTGTTGACATCTGTATTCAGTCCAGTATCTATATTTCTTTGGATCTAGAATAGTTTTGTTTTTCTTCTTTCTTCAAAGATAAAGGGCCCATGTAGCTATTTGAAAGTGAAGGAATCCAAATATTTGATAACCTGGGTACCTCACAAATAATATGAATAAAGAAAATGACAATGACTTTGAACTATAGAAAAGGAGATAGTTGTCTCAACAGTTAACCAAGAAAATGACAACATAAAACTAAGCTCATTCCACCAGGAAAGCTGGAATACATATAGCCCTATTTATTTATTTGTGTGTGGTTTTTTATTTATTTATGTCCCTACAAAGACAATTTTTTCTAATTTTCTATTTTCTAATTTCACTAAATACAAGTAAAATTCACCCACTTAAAAATTCTGAAAACATTTCTAAAGCTCAAATCTTTCTGCAATAAAGAAAGTCATTTAAAATAATTTTTCAGATGATTAGCATATCATAATGACAATATCTTAGACTATATGGCCAACTATCTGCCTGCTTGGAATGAAATTTCAGCAAGCCAAGGGTTTTATAATGGTTTTTTGTCATTCCTGTAGAAAAATAGAAATTTAAGATTTTTTTTGAATGCCACATTTATTTGTTATGAAGGAAAGATTTTTTTTTTCTTAAGGTTTTATATGATTTTAAATATTTTATTTTCCCCAATTATATGTAAAAACAATTTTAACATTGTTTTTAAGTTTTGAGTTCCTCCCTTCCTTTTCCCTTTCCTGAGAAGGTAATTTGATATAGATTATACATGGACAATCATGTGTAACATTTCCATATTTGTCATTTTATGAAAGAAAATTAGAATAAGAAAGAAAGGAACAAAGAAAATGTTTCAGTTTGTATTCAAATGACATCAATTCTTTCTCTGGAGGTTGATAGCATGCTTCATCATGAGACCTATGCTACTGCTGAAAAGCTAAGTCATTTACAAGTGTTAATCATACAACATTGTTCTTACTGTGCATAATATTCTCCTTGTTCTACTCACTTCACTCAACATCAATTCATGTAAGTCTTTCCAAGTTTTTCTGAAATCATCCTGCCTCATTTCTTATAGCACAATAATATTTCATCACAATCATTAATCACAATTTATACAGCTATTCTCCAATAGATGGGCATCATTTCAATTTCTAATTCTTGCCACCATATTAAAGAGCCACTAAAAATATTTTTGTACAGATAAGATCTTTACCCCTCCTGTACCTCTGATTCCTTTAAAAAAAAAAATCTCTTTGGAATATAGACTTAGCATTGCTATGGTTGGATCAAAGAGTATGCACAGTTTTACAGCCCTTTGGACATATTTCTAAATTGTTCTCCAGAATGGAACAGTTTGGGGCAGCTAGGTGGTGCAGTGGACAGAATGGATCAGTTCACAATTTCAAGAGTTCTAATATTATTGTTCTACTTTTCCGACATCCTCCCTCAACACAAATCATCTTCCTTTTTTGTCATATTAGCTAATCTGATGGGTTTAAGGTAGTATAAGAATTGCTTTAATTTGAATTTCTTTAATCAATAGTGACATAGCATTTTATTACCATAGATAGTTCTGATTTGTCTGAAAACTGTCTGCTATAAGAAAATGGAAGGTTTTGTGAAAAATATTTTCAGAAGAAAAAAGAAAATAAGAAATAGGTGATCCAGAGAACAATATCCTACCTCCCTTCTCTCCCCCTACCCCACCAAGAAGATCAGACAGTCAATCAATAATCAAGAAGAAGGTATGTATTATATAAGTCAGGGACTATGCTATGTACTAGGGCTACCAAAAATAATTTTTTTTTTTTTAATGAAGGTCTTAATGCCCAGTATTAATTTTTTTATATAGGGTATATATATCAACAAAATGTTTCCTTATAAAGCTTTAAACCCAATGTTGAAAATGTTTAAAAGTATTGTCTGCACTTAGAAAAAAATTTTTTTGTTTGTGAAATGAAGAATTCTCACCTGACTGCTTCAGATACATTGTTTGAAGTATGTCCAGATAAGGCATCATGCAAATTTCGGATAAAATAATCTCTGTACTCTTCTGAGAGGGCCATAAATGTTCCACCCATCACAATGAACTCTACCTTATCCACACTGTGACCTAGTTGTTTCAACTGAAAGAAATAAAATTCACTACTGTAAGACTCTGACAAATTACCTTAAATTCCAAGACTTTATATTATTGTTTCATTAATATGGAAATTGAAAGAAATTATCTATATACATTTTACTTAATCCTGTAAATTGGTTCAAATAAGAAGGAATCTAAACATAGTGAAAGAAAAAGCAACTGAAAATCCAGAATGAGGTAAAAGGAAGTAAGTAAATAACAGCCAACTTCATATAAATAATAAAGATAAAACCAAGAGGATGTCAAAAAAGAGGGCAGAAAAGAAAAGTATAAGTGTGTATGCCATAAATTAGGAATACATGCTAATGGAAAACTAAAGAGATAGGGGAAAAAAGGAATTACAAAATTAAAAAATAAACTAGTGATAAAAGAAAATTAGATAGCTAAAGTACTTAAAAGAAGTTTTACTTTTCAACTTTCAGAAAGCAAAGTATAAAAAGCAAAATTATTTTAATCATTAGACAAGCTATGAAGAAGTATTATTTTCCATGCTAAAAATCAGAAACTAGAAATTATGACAATTCTATGAACAATTTTTTGTTTCATTAACTACAATTCCATTATCAGTAAGTGAGCAAATATTCCATTCGTGACCAGAAATCATTAAATTCATTTTTACATGAACTTCTTGCAAAATTCTCAATCTTGAAAAAAGCAGAGAGCAACAGTTCCCCAAGAACTCATTTCACTTGTCATTCATACATGACCTATAGGCCTATTGTTTTCTTCTGGCCCTCGTAAATAGTTA
The DNA here is from genome assembly GCF_048593235.1 of Sminthopsis crassicaudata. NCBI lineage: Eukaryota > Metazoa > Chordata > Mammalia > Dasyuromorphia > Dasyuridae > Sminthopsis > Sminthopsis crassicaudata. Next base: position 147,548,747 of record NC_133618.1, read on the forward strand.
TAATAATTTCAGAAAAGGAACCTTCTACATCCCACGTGATAAGCAACTCCATTTGATAGACATCTGACTGAAAAAGAATAACATTTTTTTCCTTTACCCTTAAAGTTAGAGCTAATCAAGGGCAGGAATTCTTAAATTTTTTTAGCTCAGGATCCCTTTATAATCTTAAAAATTATTCCTATCTACTGATATTTATTATGAAAATAGTTTTGACCTTATGGACCCCTTGAAAGCATCAAGGACTCCCAAACTCAAGATCTTAGGACTACAGTTTGAGAATTACTGGTTTAGACAGCTGTCTGTCAAAAATTAACACAACACACACTGGGAAATGAGTGTAAACTGTTATTTTTACCTTCTGAATCCAATTCTTCCTGTGCAACAAAAAATTCGGTTCTACACACATATATTGTATCTAGAATATACTGTAATATATTTAACATATATAAGACTGCTTGCCATATGGGGGAGGGGGTTGGGGGAGGAAGGGAAAAAATCTGAATAGAAGTAAGTGCAAGGGATAATGTTGTAAAAAATTACCCATGCATATGTACTGTCAAAAAAAATGTTATAATTATAAAATAAAATTAAAATTAAAAAAAAAAATTTAACACAACACAAAATAAAAAATGACAGCCTCCTATTTGGTAGTGGGAAACAAAATAGTTATCACACTACCTCTTGCTATTATTTGATTTTCTTTTCTCCTCTATTCTCAATCTATTTCAGGGAGGAAGTGCTCTAAAAAGTGTGATTTCAAGAGTATATTTGTAGATAGGCTCTGGCCTGTCAAAGAAACCTTGCTCTAAGAATACAGATAGTAAATCCCTAACCCTCTTCTCTTGTTCAGAGCTGTTAGTGCTGGTTTAGAGTTCATGCCTTCTGCATGAAGGAAGAATGGGATACCTAGCAAAGCATCACTGGTCTATGTATGTTGGTAAGGGGGCTGGAAGAAAAGCTAATTCTCTGGAGAGAATTATGAGAAGCAAAGGATCTCAGGTAATTTTTTTCTTTACACTTCTCAAGTTATAATTTTCTGAACTTCTACCCTTCCTTATAAATGTCCTTAACTATCATCAAAGCTGTATCCTGGATAGCAGATCACACCCCCCTTTCCATGTTGGGCTGTGGATAGCAGGTCATACACCCCCCTTCCCTTTTTCATTTGTGCAATTAGACTTGTGAAAACTGAGTTTAAAAAGAAAACTTTAAACCTAGAGGCTCTGACTCTCCTTCATATATCATTGTAACACAATGAAGGGTAGAAAAGAAATAATATCCAGGTGCCTGCCACTCTGACTCCATCCTTGTCCAAAACTACTGAACAGAATTACTTTCAAGGACAGACACCAAGTTATGCTATCTCGCCTGCCGCTCTGACTCAAAAATTTGAGTTAGTCCTCAAAGCCCCTATCTACCCAAAAATGTCCTGTCTGACAGGGCCTGAGCCACAGTCCCCAAGCTATAAATGCCAAGTTAACTGCTCTACAACAGCTGCCAGATGTAGACTAAATGCATTCTCGGCTCCTGTTATCCTGCTTGCAAACTCTAGTTAGCTAAAAGACTATATAAGCTCTGTGCCTCACTCTCCACTGAATGCTTTGGAAGCATATTCCCATAAGGTCAGCTAGTTTAAATTCTCCACATTAAAAATTAAAACCAATCTCTACTCACCTCAGTTTTTCTGGTATTACAGTATAGTTCTCTAGAACTATCAGAGGAAACTCCCTCTCTCAATGTAATTTATGGCACTCCAGCTTTCCTTCACTTCCTACCTGAATCAAGAATCCTACTTCTAAGGCCCTGGGCAGCAAAAAGCAAGGTATTTCCTAATCTTGCCCAGAACCAGACCACTAGCCACTTTCCAAGCCATTGCATAAGAGCTCTCCAGTTCCTCCCTTTCTTCAAATTTCAGCTCCATTATGTATATTGTCTTCCCCATGAGTATGTGAAGGCAGGGATTGTTTGGCTTTTGTAGTTGCATCTCAAGCACTTAATAATTTGGCATGCAGTAAGTGCATCATAAATGCTCATTTGTTCATTCATAGTTGCATGAAAGCCCTAAAGAGTTAATTGACTGGCTCAGATTCACAGAACCAAAACCTTTATTTTAGTCCAGGACTGGCTCTCTATCTGCTGTGCCATACTGCATCTGTGCATACTTTTTGAACTCATATCAGAACATTCAAAACAAAATTTTAAGGGGCCGGGGGAGAAATGTACACAGTTTAGACAAAGGGAAAGGGTCAGCCTACTAAAAAATACAAGACTTTTTCATCAGGATCATGAGAGCCCAAGTGGAGAAGGGGTAACATGGAGAAATGGAATAAAATGCAATAGGTATTACAAGGTCTTCTGTCAATCAGTGATCCATGAAACAAAGAGAAAAACCACAGTTGTTTCTTATCTAGATAGAGTCTAAATTCACCAACTATGTTTTCAATCACTCAATCAAGCATTTATTAAGTTGCTACCAAATCCCAGTCACTGGGCTAAAGAATCACCTCTTATTATTAAGTTATTATTTTTTTATTACTGAAAGAAAATGGTTTTTAAAATGTTTTAACATATTTACCTGGTCTATTCGATGTCTTGTCTGGAGAAAAGGGTCATATCTGGCACGGATAGCTCGCATGGAAGTTGGCTAAATAAAAAAAAAAAAAAAAAAAAAAAAAAGGAAAAGTATCCAAAGTTTGATAATTACGCTAACAATCATCATTTTTTCCAAAGAATTCATAATTTGGAGAACAAAAGGAAAATTCCCATTCAATTGCTTTCTTATAGTATTGTAGCAACTGAACAGGAATTTTCCTTTTGTCCTCTAAATTATCATTTCTTTCCATTTTAAAATTCCCTCATATATTGCATTTAACCCATTACATGGGCTAAAAAAAAAAAAAAATCACTAAGAGAAAAGAATAAAAAAATAAGGAAAAGTAGAGAACGATCAATATGGTGAATGCAATTAAAAAAAAAAAAAAGCATAGAAGCAAAAGGACAGAACACTAACTCTTGTGGAAAACAGAACTGCACACAGTCAAGAGTAATTCAAAATACAGATGCTATAACTTTTGTTAACAAGATTTTTCTACTCTATTCCTACTGGCCATAAGAAGCAAGCACAAAATATGTTCATCTTTGCCTATCAGAAAACAATTTCTAGGTACTCATAATATTATACAAGTGTTTTTACATTATTTTTTTTTTTTCCCTGAGGCTGGGGTTAAGTGACTTGCCCAGGGTCACACGGCTAGGAAGTGTTAAGTGTCTGAGATCAAATTTGAACTCAGGTCCTCCTAAATTCAAGGATGGTGCTCTATCCACTGCGCCACCTAGCTGCCCTGTGTTTTTACATTATTAAGCTTCTAAGTAATTAAAGCTTAATAATGTAAAATATTTGCATAATATCATGTAATTATTTAGTTATTATATTTATAATATATAACATTAATAATTATAATACATAAACAACATATGGTTATTAAATATAATTTATTGATTAAATAATATATTTGATTATTATTATTAATAATATAGTTGATGTTTTAAAAAGAACAAAAGAACAATATTCTGCCTAATCAAAAGAACACAAATTATTTCTCAGCATTAAAGAGTTCTATCTATCATTTACATGGGAAGGAAGACGTCTTCCTTTGGGGATGGACTTTTCTTCCTCTATCTTTAAAAAATATTTTTTGTGGAACACTATACTGAATACAAAGTCTGACAAAGCATTTATTATAATAAATAAAATAACTCAAAGATAACTTTTACCTCATATCCTGTATAAGACTGGGTTGAATACTCAAAATCTGAGTCAGGTCCACCAGGACAATAACTGTCAAAATGAAAAACAGATTGAAATGCCATTTACAAACCTTATTCCAAGAGGTCAAGTAATATCCAAGATTCTATGTTCTCCCACTATTGAAATCAAGAGTTCCATCACAGAAATACTAAACAGAAAAGTCTAACTCAGAACCAATTTCAGTGAATGTTTGCTTACCCATAAAGATATGGAATTGTTTAAAAGACCAACATTATTTGCACTTTTAAAATATAGGCTAATGATTAATATTTTAGACATTTTAATGGCAATATATTGTGAATATTTTCCTCAGTCTGCTTGCTATTAAGCGCTCAGGGATAAAGGCTTGATTTTTAAATATACAGGAATACTTCTTCCCCTTTTTACCAATGGTGATCAATCATATAGTCCTGATAACTATTTCTAATTAAAATCCACAGAAACAAATGTAAAGAATTTCTATAGAAATATTTCCTTTATCAAAACTCCTTTCTCTGGCCTAACTCTACCTTAATTTTCTGATTCTCATAGCAGAGTATACACATATTTTCAGGTTTGATTTATCCAATTAATTAGTACTAATATGTTTTCTTTTGTTTTCTGATTTCACTACATGTTCTTTGATGAATAAGACAAAAAACCCCCACCAAAGACAAAGCAGCCAGAAGCATACTGAAAATTCATTATTTAAAAAAGAGCATTTTACAAGTCCTTTGCAGGCTATTTTAAAGAACTGATTTATGATTTTTGTTTCTATTGAAATCTAAGTTACTAGAATTAAAACTAACTTGGAGATTAATGAACATTTACATGCACATCACTACAACCATCATACTTACACACATATATTTCCTGTAAAATTAATATGTGGACATCTGTGAGGCTTGCACATCACAGCCACAACAGCAATCTGTAATGGGAAGATGTGTAAAAAATAAATAAATCAAAACCACTCTCCAAAACAAGGTCTATATATATCTGTCCTAATTTTCTCAAACTATCTTCATATGGCACCCCCTTTTCCTTTTCCCAAAATTGTTTTAAGATTATAGTTCTATAGTTCCATATCTCTGAAATGCAATGGCTCCAGAGTATACCAAATACAGATGCTAAATATTTATTTATTTTTAAAAATATTATATCTTTTTATTTATAAAACATATACATGGGTAATTTTTTCAATATTGACCCTTGCAAAACCTTCTGTTCCAAATTTTACCCTCTTTATCACCCCCCCCAGATGGCAGGTAGTCCAATACATGTTAACTATGTTAAATTATATGTTAAATCCAATATATACATACATACATACACACACACACACACACTTATAGTTATCTTACTGCACCCAAAAAAAATTGGATCTAGAAAGAAAAAAAAAAACAAAAACACAAAAACAAACCTGAGAAGGAAAATAAAAATGCAAGCAAACAACAGAAAGAGTAAAAATGCTATATTGTGGTCCACATTCATTTCCCATAATTCTCTCTCAGGGTATAAATGGCTCTCTTCATCATTGAACAATTGGAACTGATTTGAATCGATCGTCTGATTGTTAAAGAGAGCCACATCCATTGGAATTGATCATCACATATTCTTGTTGTTGCCGTTTATAATGATCTCCTGGTTCTGCTCATTTCATAGTTCATGTAGGTCTCTCTGAAGACCATTTCTCTTCAGAGACCAAGCCTCTCTGAAATCATCCTGCTGGTAATTTCTTATAGAACAATAATATTCTATAATATTCATATACTATAACTTATTCAGACATTCTCCATGGACATCCAATGAGTTTCCAGTTTCGAGCCACTACAAAAAGGGCTGATACAAAATAATTTTACAAAAGCATCAGCTAATGTTTTCTTTTTTGAGTTTAATTCCAAAACAAGTTACATTTTTTCAATGACTTTAAAAATATTAACTCATAGAATTATAGTGTGCAAATCCAAAGCTACCAATCTGCACTGGCAAAGTGAATTTCTTCACTTGGAAATTCCATATATGACATTACAGGTCCAGGCCAAAAAACCCCATTTCTTTTTAAGATGTCAAACATTTGACCATAGGAACATATTGGGAATATTCAGAGAAAGCAATCAACTTTGATTCCAGGGTATTCTTCCTAAGTCATGAGAGAATTCACTTGAATTCCACAAATATTAAGTGTTTATAATATGAAAGGAACTATTAGGTACCAAAGATACAGAAACAACAAAACAAACACTTGCTACCCTCAAAGAGGTACCATTTTACTGGAAAGTCTATGGTCCTAACTCAGATGAAGATAAAAAAAGAGAGGCGTAAAGGGGGCAAAGATATCAAAGAGCTAGGGTAAAATGTGAAGATGATAAAATAGGAAGAAAGTAATCACACTGAGCTAAGTCTTATCTATGTAAGCATTCTGAAAGGCAGAGATGAGAGTATATTCCAGTCTGTGCAAATTCAACATAAAACAGAACACATTACTTTTCTCCTCCAACCTTCGAAATGTCCCCATTACTGTCATTATTTCCCATCAGGCTAATCATCTAGACACTTCACCTTGTCTTCAGTAAATCATCTTCCTGCAGCATTCATTCAACTCTGAAAATCAAACCTCCTCAGTACCTCATGGACCCAGGACCCCTTTCTCCTTTTGACTGGAGAACTCCTCCCAGATCCTCCACTTAAGGGGAGGCCCAATGCAATTAACTCATCATTAATCACCCAGCCGCAGGTTCTCCTCATGTGTCTCATGCTAGGTACTCCCGAAGCCTGCTTTTTAGCTTTTTATATGTTGTCTTCTCCCTCAGATTATGAGCTCCTTGCGGGATGGGGGCTTTCTTGTGCCTTTTGTTGTATGCCCAGTAACATCTGGGCACCAAGATTTTTTGATACTGAAGTAAGATTGTAATACTTTATACATTTCCCACTTTTACTTACAACAGTTCCCTAATCCTTTCTTCTTTACCCCCCAAAAATATATTCCTCCTTTATAGCCCACAGCAAGTCTTTCTCATCTACATGAACCTGTCTCTCCCTCCTCTGAACACCTCCAGTACTCCCTTTCTCTGTACCACTCGTCTGATACTCTGTTCTCTGTGTGTATGGTTGTTTTTTTTTGTGTGTGTACATGTCTTGTCTTCCTACCAATAAAAGGGCAATTCATAATGGGAGCAGCACATATACCAAATTTTAAGAATGACCAACCTTAGATTTCTAGCTGATAGTTTAAAAAGCTATCACTCACCCCACTGGCAGTTCTAATTGGTTTTGCTTTTAACTTGGGCACCAAGATTTTCCGATACTGAGGTGGGACTGCAGCAATGATATCCACCAGTCGAGGTTGGTCTGAAAGGCCATATTTGGCAGCTGTTCTGGTTTTCACTCTAAAAATGAAACATTTCACATTAAAGGGATTATTCATATCTGTAGCCAGGCTACCAAAACAATTATGGAACTTGTAGGCAAAACTAAGCTTATTAGTTACATGCATCCTTTATTCTTTTCCATCTAGTAAGTGGAATGATGACTTCAATTGCTCAATATTTAGATAACAGGAATCAACATCTCTACATGTTGCCTTTCTCTTTCTTTTTTTTTTTTAATTATTTATCTAAAACTTAGATACCAAATAGGAAAAGAAAAAAATATTAGCATGTTGATAGTAGGACATATGAGAGGATTCAAAATATGAGGCAATAAATTTCCATTTCAAGAAAACCTATATAATAAACACTGTTTAGAGCTGGCCATCTTTTCTTTGCTTTCTTGTAGGTTTTCTTTTGTTCCCTGTTTGTTTATTCTTTTTTTCTCTTTTCTTTCAACCCTTCCACCTCTCTCAAGAAGGTTACAATTATAAGTGTAGGTATATAAACATACATACACATGTAAATATCTATAATCTTACACATACACATTCATGCATATATCTATGTAAAGCTACACTATGCTCGATTGTCCTGTTTCAATGAAGGTGAAAAACACCATCCTTCATAAATTCAAGTCTTTCCATATTTTTCTAAAATCATCAACTCATAATTTCCTACACTACAACAATATTAACCTTATATTATCCAATTATTTTAAATAGTCTATAATAATACTGATTAATATGGATGACCCATAGCATGGTTTCCCCATTTTTCTCCTTGGATTAAATCTATTTTAGTTTTAACTTTGTCTGAGATCAATGACAAGTACTCCTGCTAACAGCAGCAGACAAGTCTCCAAAGGAGAGAACACAAAGAGAAAAAGCATAGGGATGTTCATATTTAGAGGACAGCTGCTAAAGATATAGCAGAACCAAAAAAAGTATATCATGTTAAGCAAGAAATGTATATTGTGCAAGTAGGGTAGCAGGGGATAAAGAGGGAAAACTGGTAGAGAAAAAAGATCCAATGAAAAAAATGAAAATGTTAAACTGGGAATAATAGCTACATCCAGATACCAAAGGAGGAGAGGGATAGGACTATAAACATGAGTGGAAAAGTTAGTCTTAGAAAGGAAGATAATTTTTTTTTTCTCAGAACAGAAGGGAAAAAAAGACAGAACACAGACAGATCTTTTGAAGTTAAGAGTATGGCAGACAGGAAAGTCAAATTTCCAAAATTTAAGTATATCAAAGGACAAAGTTAGAAGTTTTTTTAAAATTACACAAAACAGTTCTGTAATACCAATAAATGAAAATTTTTTTAGGGAATTAAAACAACAACAACAACAACAACAACAACACTTACTTATTTAGATCAATATCTTTCCCCTGTTGATGGGCTTCAATCAATTGTTTAATAACATCACCTATGGTCAGGATCATCAGCTCAGCAGGACTGAGATCTCCTGAAGGAAAATTAAATAAACATTTATAACCAGAATATATTGTACAAACTTTTAAGTTTATGTATATTATAGCTTAGGAGTTTTTCTATAATCACTGACCTTACCCTACAAAATTAAAAACTCAAGCAGGACTTTTAACCTTAGTCACCCTACCATTCTGATTACATATTTTTTATATTTCAATAAATATAAAGCAGATTTTGTCTACAGTTTAAGTGAGGAATGTATTTTAGAAGCTCTATTTTTAAGTTATTTATTCACAGAATGAAGTAAGCACAAAAAGAGAAAACAAAGAAAATCCACCTTAAAGGGGCCCCCATGTGCAAAAATGTTTGTGGCAGCCCTTTTCATAGTGGCAAGAAACGAAACTGAGTGGATGTCCATCAATTGGAGAATGGCTAAATAAATTGTGGTTTGTGAATGTTATGGAACATTATTGTTCTGTAAGAAATGACCAGCAGGATGAGTAGAGAGGCTTGGAGAGACTTATGTGAACTGATACTGAGTAAAATGAGCAGAACTAGATCATTATATGTGGCAACAACAAGACTATACGATGATCAATTTTAATGGATGTGGCTCTCTTCAACAAAAATGATTCAAACCAGTTCCATCTACACCCAACGAGAGGACTGTGGGAACTGAGTGTGGACCACAACATAGCATTTTCACTCTTTCTGTTATTGTTTGCTTGAATTTTTGTTTTCTTTCTGTTTTTATTTTTTCTTTCTAGATCCAATTTTTCTTATGCAGCAAGATAACTGTATAAATATGTATACATACATTGGATTTAACATATAATTTAACATATTAAACTACCTATATTGGACTGTCATCTCGGGGAGGGGGGAGGAGGAAGGAGAGGAAAATATGGAATAGAAGGTTTTGCAAGAAAAAATTACCCATGAGGGGCAAGTTGAAACAGAAGTTTTTGCAAGGGTCAGTGTTGAAAAATTACTCATGCATGTTTTATAAATAAAAAGCTATACTTTAAGGGGGCAGCTAGGTGGCGCAATGGATAGAGCACCAGCCCTGAATTCGTGAGGACTCAAATTTGATCTCAGACACTTAACACTTCCTAGCTGTGTGACCCTGGGCAAGTCACTTAACCCCGCGGGGGGGGGGGGAGGGAAGCTATACTTAAAAAAAAAAAAATCAAAAAAAAAAATCCACCTTATAGAAGTTGTATAGTAGCAAAGGCAGAGCTACTGGATTAATATATGAAAACATATGCCCACACATGCTTGAGCTAATTAGTATAAAACAGATTAAGTCCAAAATGTTATCAACATAGTGAAGAGTTAATGTTACATGAGGGTTGGTGGAAGGGACTGGGAATGTTTAGTCTGAAGAAGACTGAAAAGAGACATGATATAGCTAGTTTTAAATGTCTGAAAAATATCACATGGAAAGGAGGGACCAGGTTTGTTTTTGTCTGGTCCCAGAGAGTAAAACTAAAATTAAGGGGTAGAAGTCTTAAATTCAAATTTAGGGGCAAAAGAAAAATTTCTTAATAATACAGATATTTGTATATCTATAAATATAATGGGCCACTTCTGGAAGTAATTAATCCCCTGTTACTATGTATTTTCCCTGTTACTACATGGCTTGGCAGGAGGGTAGTAGTTGAAATATTTTTTTAGGTGGGGGGTGGACTAAATGGCTGCTGACACTAATTCCCACTTTGAAATGTTGTGATAATTATTAATAGGGATGATTCTCTTCTTCCTCCTTAACTAAAGAGGAAAAGGAACAAAAACTGATAGAAAACAGCATAAATCTGTGGAAGTGTTCTCAAAAAAATGTTACTCATAGGAAAGAAATAGATGTAATTAAAATCTTTCCTCCCACTTCCCATGCCTCCAATAACTGGAAAACCCCACTACCTTCTTCTTATACTTGGCTACATATGGTAGCTAGGTGGCCCAGTGAACATGCTGATCAGTGTTTGGTGGCAAGAACATGAGTCCAAATCTTGTCTCAGGCCTTTACTAGCTGTTTAGTCGTGAGCAAGTCACTTGACCTCTAGCTGCCTCAGTTTCCTCATCTACAAAGTGGGGACAACAATAGTGCCTAATAAGAATTGCTATGAACAATGAATTCACATGAGGAAAAAAAAATTGCAGAACTTTAAACAAGATATAAATAACTATTATTTTGCTTTTCAACTGGTCACAAATACAAGTTGACAGATATTTGCTATACTCCTATTTGCAAAGTGCTGTGCTTTGTGTGGGAAATAAAGACCAAAAGCCCCACCAATATTTGTTCCTATAAAGTTTATCCACAAATATATAAACAGAACTAAAGAAAAAAGAAAATACTAACAAATGAAGAAATCAGTAAAGGTTTAGACGCAGGGGCTCAAATTACAGCCCACAGGCCAGATGCAGCTTGCTGAGGACGTTTATGTGGCCCCCCAGGTTATGGCAAATGGGCTGAGGGTCGGAGACAGAGTGTGAGCTTTTGTTTTTACTATAATCCGGCCCTCCAACAATCTGAGGGACAGTGAACTGGCCTCTATTTAAAAAGTTTGAGGACCATGCTCTAGAGTCTATAGGAGTAGCACCTGACCTGAGTTTTGAGGAAAGTTAGAATACAGCTCGATGGTTGGTAGGACAGATTTGCTGATGGGCAAGTGCCTTGTGATAGCTATAGGTAGTTAATGGACTCTACTCAGAAAATTTCTTGGGTGACATTCTTAGGAGGAAGAGATAAGCCCTCGAATATAATAATGAAGGCAGTTAGCTGAGTGGTGCAGTGGGCAGAGCTGGAGTTAAGACCTGAGTTCAAATTCAGCCAGACCTTTTTAGCTGTGTGACTGAGCAAGTGACAATTTTATTTGCATGTTTCCTCATTTGTAAAATGAGCTGGAAAAGAAACCGCAAATCATGTCAGTATCTTTGCCAAGAAAACTGCAAGTAAGGTCGGGTGGCAAAAGACACAACTAAACTAGCTGAATAACTACAACACTGAAATTTTTTAAACAATGATTATTTATTGCCTTTTGAAATACAAGCATTTTGATCTTTAAAATAACCTTAGTAAAGATAAAAGCATTATTCTCCTTTTACAAATAAGGAAACTGTCACAGCAAGTTTATGAGCTATCCAAGGCATATAGCGGACTGATGGACCCCAAGCAGAATCCAATCTCCCAACTTCTTAGTTCAACATGCTTTTCTTGATCAAAAGATTTAAGACCAAAGAACTCTTTTTAAAATAACTCTACAACTCATCAGTAAATATTAATTTGCACACCTTTTTTATACAGCTATATATCTCAGGTCGTGCAAAAACTTCTCTGACAGTCTCGGGTGGAAACGTTTAAGGAGCCCCGCTCTAACGCACCTTCGCCCTCCTCTCAGAGTGACGGGGAAGGGGTGAGGGCGGCCCGCGTGAAGCGTCCTCCTCAGAGGAGAGCAGAAAAGCATGTAATTGACCAGTAGTTTTACAAGGTCAATTTCTACAAAGAGGATTCCACGGGGGTGGGGGGGAGGGGGGACAGGAGTACTGAACATGCTGAGCTCTATATACCCGGAGATAAGTTAAGGGCAAACCTAAGAGTCCTTAACCACTCGAAGCTAGAAACAAGCTTGGCCGCGGGCGCCGGGAGCCCCCCGAGCTCGGGGCACGTGAGCCTCGGAGAGATGACAAGCACAGATGGAGGAAAGGCCCGGGAGAGGAGGAAGGGGAGGCGGCTGCTCCGGGATTGCACAAGCGCACACTAGCCTAAGTGCACAAGTACACACACACACGCTGTCGCACTCGCACTCAGACGGAATCACACACATGTACAAAGTCACAAAAAGAGCGACGCAACACTCCCATCGGGACGCGGAGGGGCGCTGAGAACGGGTCCCCAAAGATAGAAAGGCAGACCCTCCAGCTCCAATCGTTCCCTTTCGCACCTTTCCGCTTTTCCTTCATGTTGTCAACGCCGCCGGAGGCAGATTAAACTCCCGACTGAGATCTGTCGACTTCCGCCTGCAGCCGGCAAGCAAGGAAGTCCTATTGCGAGGCTGTCGTAAAATCGTCGTGAAGCGGCATTTCCTCCCTTCTTCCCCTTCTCCCTCCATATGCTGGATAGGGAAAGAAAACAAACGAGATAAAGATAATAGGAAATTCACTTTGTTCGTTTAGCACCTATCGCGTGCAGGAAATTGTGGTCATTACCAAATTGTACTGGAGAGACCTGAAGAAGTTAAGGGAAGAGATTGGTTCCAGATAATACTTCTTGCATCATCCATAACACGATGTCATTTCTTCATTTCCTTTGTAATCTTATATATTTTATTTGACGTTGTTCCGAAGGATTTCGTAGATTTCAGCAAACTGCAGAGCGCTCTGCGACACGTAAACTGACGATTTTAGTCCAAGTCTCTGATTTTATAAATGAAGAACTTGAGACCTAGCGAGAGTAGGCGGCATAGAGTAGTGCCCCGCAGGCCTGGGGCCCGCGCACTCCGCCCGGTGTCCTCGCCGCTACGTCACTGCTCCCTCTATCCCGCCATCTTTGGCATTGGCACAGAAGCGAGCCCTGCGCTTGCGCTCTCCTGTGGGAAACAGGCGCTTGGAACGGTCAATGCAAAACATGGGCAGATGGTTCTCCCTGGATGGGATTTGTCTGGCGCAGCGTGAGACGCGTTCCCATGTGTTTAGAAGCACTGCCCATATTTAACCTATGTGGGACACAGGCATGGCCGAGCTCTGGCCTTTCCCCGGAAAGGCCGGGGCAGCACAAGCACTAGCGCAAGTCTTTCCCTGGGACCGCTGCGCCTGAGAGTAACCCTCGGGGCTCCGACCCGGCCCTGTGCGGGCTGTTAGACGCTGCTACTCTGCGCCGCAGAGCTACCACCAGGGCCCGGGTGTCTTCATCGGGGTCCTGGAACTTGTTTGTTATTGTTATTTTCCAATACTATATTTGAATGTAATTGTTTTTCTTTGCAAGCTCATGTATTTCATTTTTATGCATTTAAAAATATTATTTCTAAGAACTGGTTTATGGATTTCACCAGACTGCCCTGGACACACACACACACACACACACACACACACACACACACACACACACACAGAGTCCACAGAGTCCGGCCTTATTGCTAAGTGTCTTAACCCTGATGCTCATTCTAGTGGCTTAGGGCAAGAACAGGCTCTCCTGATACTCATCTACTTAAGAGGAGAACCTTCCACTCTGATTGTGCCCAGAAAAAATGCATAAGAAATCTGGAAGTTTCAATAGCTTTTTTTTCAGGGATGCTCCTTCTCGACCCCACATTAAGAAAGTGAGAGGAGGGAAGGGAGAGAGTGGTGATGGGAGAAAAGGGAGGGCGGGCTGGGAAGCAGGAGCCTCCAGGGTTTCTGTTCTGAAGTTCACTGTGCAGGCCCTGGGCTTCCTCTCTGGGCCTCAGCTGTTGCATTTGTCAGTTGGTCACAGTCCCGCCACAGCACAGAGAGCTCCCAAACCTGATTTGTACCTTCTAGCCTGAATCCAAGACTGCATGTGCTTTCCTGGCTGCCGAACCACGTTGTTCAGTTGTGTCTATGAGACCTCCAAGGGTGACTCAACTTGGTCATTACCAAGCAGGGCTCTGGCTTTGAAGAAGCTGCACCTTCACACTCTAGTGAAAGCTAGACTTCTTTTCTCACTTACTGGCTGGGTGCTGCAGGTAGGATCCTGCACTTAGGGCCTGGAAGACCTGATTTAAACACCTGCCTTGAGCACTTACTACTTATGACTTTGGACCCTGGCTCTCAGTTCGTGATTTCCTCATCTGTAAAATGGCAAAAATAGTAGCCCCTGCCTCATGGGGTGGTTGTGAGAACCAAGTGAGAGAACGTGTGGAAAGCATTGGCAGACCTCTAAAGGGCTCTGGGCTAGCTTTTATTTTTATCGCCAGTATCTCCTGAAGCGAGATGCAGAGGCTGTGAGCTCCCTGGTGTTTGGGGCTCTGGACAAAGCCATGGTCCAGGAAGCCTGCAGGACCCGGGCAATAAGCTCCTACCCCCTCAGAAAGAGCAGAAGCCATTTCCTTAGCAGAACAAATAATGTTGCTTCTGTCACTGGTCTCTCCATCAGTCAGGCCAAGCTTCCTCTGAGGGTCCCCTGTGGACAGGTTCCTGAACTAGGAGCTCTCTGGGGCTGGGCCATGAGGGAAGGTGGGAGGGATGAGGAACAGGAGAAGGGCAACAGTCCTGTCCTCACTGTGTTCTCCCCTCCCCCCACAGCCAGTCAGCCCTTCCCACCTCTGCAGTCTCTCCACCAGCCATATCTCCTCTTGGTCCTCTTTTCTGACTGGCCATGGCTGTCTCTTGTGCCCTCATGCATCCCAGGGTCTCACTGATTCTGCCTTTTCCTACATTCTTGGCTCACTCTTCATCACTGGCAGTGACTTCCCTTGGTTAATTACCTTCAAATGATTCTGCCTGCACCTTGTTTGCACATAATAATAGTTATTTGGGGGTTATTCCCCCACTGGATTGTGAGCTCCTTGAGGAGGAAGAACTGCTTGTCCTTTTTTTATCCCTAGGACAGAGCTCGTGCCTGGCGCTCAGTAGGAGCTTCATTAGTGCTTGTTAACGGACTGATTGTTACATTTATCTTCTAAGTGTAGAACTGGGGACTTTTTCCCACACGAATGTATCCATCTCATGAAGATAGTTTTCATAATAATAACATTAATCACAGTAATGACGATTTCTATTTGATGCCAGTAACAATCCGGTCAGATGGAAAGGTCCCATAGTACTTAAGGCACAGATGCAGAACAGATGACGTGTCATGTTCACTGATAAAACGGGAACAGTTTGATGGTATCAAGGAACTTGACGAGAAGAGCTTTCTTTCCTGAGTTTTTATCAGTACATGTAGCTGTAAAATCAATCTGGGGGAAGAGTTGCCAAGTTTACTCTCCAGGGCAGTCACTTGTACTTCAGAATGAAGTTAGATCCCAGTCAGCATTTCTCCCTTGCCTTTGTGGGTCTGCTCTCTGATTGGCAGGCTGTACTCTACTCATAGCTATGCCCAGGGCCCTGCCTGGCAGTCTCCAGTTTGAGCTCAGCTGTTTGCCCAGAGATTCCTCTGGACCCTGGACTGTTTCTGGTACTGGGAGAGGAGGGGAGAGAGCTACGAATTCCCCCCACCCAGTGAAGGGCTCTCACTTGCTTCCATTCCCTTGCCTTGGGGCCTCTTGAAGAGCACTAGATTCCAGGTAGATAAAGTGCCTGAGGTGCCTGAGGAACTTGGATCAGCCTCTGAAAATATTATGAAGGGCTTAGAGTGCCTATCCTAGGCCCAGGCTGTGACCCCCACAAGCCCACCATCACTCATTTCACCTGACCCTCAGGATGACTGATGCTTCCCACTCCTGGGGACCCTGACTACTGCCCAGAAAGTTCTCCAAAGAGTCAAGCCAGACAGTGTGTGGAAACCGTAAGGCCCTGGGCAAATGGCCCTGCCCTTATTTCTTCTTGATTCTGACCTTCAGGCATCCTTCAGGCATTTGGTTTGTTTCTTTGGAGGTTTCTGTTTGATACCTTGGGAGGGCCTGGGAGAGCCTGGGAGGGCCTGGGAAGCCTGAGAGAGCCTGGGAGAGCCTGGGAGGCCTGGGAGAGCCTGGGAGGCCTGGGAGGGCCTGATAGGGCCTGGGAGAGCCTGGGAGGGCCTGATAGGGCCTAGGAGGGCCTGATAGGGCCTGATAGGGCCTGGGAGGGCCTGGGAGGCCTGGGAAGCCTGGGAGAGCCTGGGAGAGCCTGGAAGGCCTGGGAGAGCCTGGGAGGCTTCCTCACTCTGTCTGGAGCTCTGAAAGCTCAGAAGTGGAGGCTATTTTAAACCAACCTCTGCCAATGCCTTGTCCTCCTCTTCCCAGCTTAAGACAAATGTAAGAATCAGAGTCTCTAGTCCAGAGGTGTTGGGAGTCTCAAACTGATGAGATTAGGGTTCCTGGTGGTCAGAGAGTTAAATGATGAGTTAGTGGCAGGTTCAGGGTTCAGGGAACCAAATGAAGAGGTTTGGCTCCCCTAAATCCCCTTAGGGCAGGGAATTGTGGGAACCCCCTTCTGGCAGCACAGAGATCCTTCATAAAGGAATTTACAACCCCAAAAAGCTAGACTGATAAAAAGAAGTTTATTATTGGCATTGGGAAGTCAGCCTTTGCTATGCATGAATAGAAAGACTGAATTCCTTGGTGGCAAGGTCCTGACAGAGAAGTAAAGTTTCTAGTAGAAAAATCCCAACAGAGAGGTATAAAGTCTTGTTAGGGAAATAGGTAAGACAGATAATGAGAGGGTAACGCTGAAAGAGAATATCATTTCAGCAGGCAGAGGTTTGCTGCTATGGCAGGGATGGCATATTAGGTCCTCTGCAAGGACTGAACTTAAAATTGTTTTATAATTGAAACCTTGGCTACAAGCTGGGGTTTGCTCTTGATGGGGCTGGGTGGGCTTGAGCTGGATGGAATGAGTCAGTCTTGACTAATCTTTAATTCAATAAGGTTGGAATTCTCCAGCTAGGGACTCAACTAGCCCCACCTAGATAAACCACTTTTACCTTGATTCCCTGGGGCGGGTCTCACAGAGACTGGGTTCAAGGAGAATTTCTCCTTCAAGGAGCTTCTCAAGTGTTCTACCTCATGGTAGAGGTCCCAAAGTCAGAGAGAGAGAAAGAGTTTGGGGGGCTCCCCTCTTCAAAATGAGATAATGGATGCAGAGTGTTTTTCAAAACACAATGCTGTAGAAATGCCTATTATGATTATTATTGTTACTGACAACAGTGAACTCTATATGACTTGAGTAAGCCCTATAAAATTATGTAAAATCACAAAAAAACATGAACTCTTTGCTCTACAAACTCAAATTGTCTTGCATCTTCTCATAGCAAGATAAGCTTTCTTGGGGGAAGTCACAACCCCAGGAAAGATTTCACATTTACTTGAGATTTCCCTTAGACTCATACATAAAATAGGTCTTCAAAAAATGACTTTTTGCTTATCATTTTCCCCTTGAGAATGATTTGTCTACCAAGAGAATCCCTCTTGGTGTTTCTTTAACAATAAAACCTTTTGATCATAGCAAATTCCTTTGCTCAGAACTTGCTTTGGAGAGAAGGATCCTCACCATTCCTGCCTAACCTCTTCATTGGTATCCTCATCCCTCATCATTACTTCAATCTGGTGATGGCTTCATTCCCTGAGCCTCCTATAACAGGCCTGGGCTGAGCTCTAGCAAGAACAATACAGGAAAGTGTTGGTGGGGCTCCTTGGTGGGGGATATTTGCCTAACAGATTTTTAAGTTTAACCTTTCAGTGGGCAGGTAGCAATGAAAATGGGAGGGAAAGGAAGTGCAGAGGACATAAACCAGGCAGATCCTAGTAGCCATGACAGTTAGGAAAACAATGTATCTCCCTATTAACTGTTTGAACAGGTCAGTGAGAAAAACAAGGATTCTACTGTTATGATTATTTTGGAGTAATAGGACCTTTCACATGCATTTTATTCAGTTTGGAGTAGTAGGACCTTTCATATGCATCTCATTCGGTTTGGAGTAGTAGGATCTTTCACATGCATCTGGCTGGTACATGTCTGCAAACCTAGACTCTCATTTTCTTTGGAGCTCCCAGGTTCCTTGACATCTTTCCCTACCAAGCTTTTACCTCCTTCATATTTCAACCCCTCAAAACTACACTTTCCATCAGTCCCCTTACCAATAAAGGCTACTTTTGGATGACAGCTTCCTGCATTAATCAAGTATTCTTACAAACTAATTATTAATTAGCCCATGAATTTTTCCTCCTGTCTCCATCTGGGACTCACCTCTGTGTTCAAATAGCAAGCTAATGTCCTGTAATAATGGGGGAGACTAGACACGTGTGTTCCCAGACACCCGGCTCTTTCTAACCTCAGTTTGGGTGGAAGATGTCCAAAGTGATGGAGCTCTAGGATCCTGAGAAAAGCAGCAATATCTGTCTCCATCTTCCCCAAATCTCATAAATCTGTTGCAGGTGGGTGAGTGGGTATTTGCTGGAGTTAATAGGAGTTTTAACAGTTCTATCCCTTCTCCCTGACAGAATCACTATTTCTATGATCAATTCTCTACCCTCTTAATTTAATATCCGCCTAGAACAAAGACTCATTCAACCTACCTCATCCTTAATAGTAGATGTGAAGATATCTTGAAATATTTTAGGTATTTTATTCTGAATACTTATCATTAATATAGCCAGAGCCTGAAATCTAAGAAGAATTTTAATCTGCAAGTAGATTTGATGCTTCAATCTCTTTTAGTAGTCACCATTATTTTAAATAAATAATAATGTGCAACATTCCTAGATGTTTTCTAGGTTCTTTGTACTAAAGATTGTCCTCACACCAGTTTACTCTGCAGGATACTTATTAGGGAGGGCATTCAGTGACTACAGACTGATGTAAATTAAAGCCTTTTTGCATTTAAATTAGTATCCCTTAATATAGAAAAAAATTCCCTCCATTTCTTAGAGGGCTGTTATAGGTAGGGAGACCACTCATCATTATATCTCCTTTAGTCCAAACCTTTCTCTCAAGAAAATGTCAAAGACAAAGATTTGTGATTTATGTGTCACTGTTTATTATATGATTATTTCCAAGAGGCACAGGTATCAGTTATGCTCCAATAGAGAACCAAAGGAGGCTCTTTTGGGGATCCTTAGTCCTTCAGTAGCACTCACCTGATCTGAAAGAGAAAGGAAGAATGACCTGGTTGGGTCTCTCCCACAGTCCCTTCATACAACTTCCCTGATATTCAATGTAATGCTACTTTTAGGATCATAGAGATGGAAAGAACTTTAAAGATCCTTTTTCCAGGTGAGGAAATGGAAGAACTTATTACTTATTGAATTGAACTGAATAATCCTTATAGAAAAGGTTCAATAGTAAAGGATAGGAAAAGTTAGCAATTAGATGAAAGTCATCTCATCCAGGTAAGGTTGAAGTACTCACTTCTGCCCACTGTTAAGGGGTAGAGGAACAAAGGGAGAAATTTAATATTCTCCTTGTAAAGGCAGGAGCAATATGTAGTATAGGAGAAAGGTAACATTAATTGTAATCTAAAGATCCAAGTTCAGATTTTGTCTCATTCCCTTACTCATTTACTTACTGGTTACTCAATCTTTGTGTATCAATGTCCTCATTAGTCAAATGGGGATGCTAATTTCATTTTTGTTATCTACCTTCCAAGACTGATGTGAAGAAAAGAATTTTTTTGTACTTGGATTCCCCCTTTGTATTTTGTATACCCATCACTTGGCCATATTTTATTTCTTATTTATTTTTGTATATGTTTTAACCTGCTTCTAGATTTGATACTTCAAGAAGGCAAAGGATCTCTCTTACCTTTCTTTGCATTTCTCTGAAAACCTAGCACAGTGCTCTGCACACTTAATAAATAGAATTTTAAAAAAAAGAAAGAGGAAGAGAAGGAGAAAGGGAGAGAAAGAAAAAGGGAAGGAAAGAGGAAGGAAGAGAAGGAGAGAACCAAAGTGGAGAAAAAAAATTAGAGCAGTTCAGTATAAGTTAGAGTGTCCAGTGACTTTAGTTTCACCCAGGAACAAGGCCATTACGTTTCACAGCAGCTCATGGCGTCGTTCATGCAGAGACAAGTCTCACACTGGCTGTTTTGCCATTTGGAGCCCAAATTGTATATTTTATTATCAATTTCATCGATGCACTTATTTCTGGGACCTATTAAAGAGATACACAACAGAGTCATCTCCATTCCATTTTTATGAATAACTCCAGCCTAATCCAAAAAGAATTAGATGAGCATATGATAGGGGATTTTGATAGTTTCTTGCATTAAACTGAGAACTTCTTTTTTAAAAGATAACCTTTTAAAAATGTATTTTTCAAAACTTAAATGCAGAATAAGAAAAAACAAAATAGAAAAAGAAATATGGAAAAAAGAAAAAAAAAAAGAAAAACACTGCCATGTGCCTAGCTGAACATCAGGAAGAATTCAAAGTATATAACAATAAATTTCCATTCATGAAAACATAAAATAATATCAGATATTTATTAATAATTGTCCATCTTTTCTTTGCTTCCTTGTAGATTTTCTTTTGTTATCTGCTATGAATTTTTACTTTTCACTTTTCCCCCCTTTCCTGCCCTCCACCTTCCCAAGCAAGTTTAGTTAAGCACTGTCTAGCATTGTCTGAGATCAGTGCTTACTATCTCTGCCTTTTTTCTAATAAATTTTACTTCTGGTCATTGTTATAATGTTTGTGTATATCTTTTATTTCATATCCCTATTAACTCTTCTGCTTTACTTCTACCTGTTAATTTGTTTATTACTTAACCTCTCCAACACCCCCACACACACTCCAGGAGAGCTTCTTAAGAGCAGAACTCTTTTATTCCCCTTTTTCTATATGCCCATTATTTAGCACAGTGCTTGGCACATAGCAGGCAATTAATAAGCACTTGCTGATTGACTAACAGACTGATTCTGTTTAAAATTTAATTTCTTCTGCATCTTGCCTAAATAGTGATGTTAACTATATTTTAAGGATCTGTGATTTTATCAGTGCGGGTGCTCAGTGCAGCAATTTAACTGATCATATATCCAGAACCTACATTGGTTTTATGCCCTGGGATAAAAAGCACCAAACCAGAGGGATGAATGATGGAAGGAGAACAATACAATGGGTCCCCTGTAAGAAAACAGAAAATATACCCTCTTTCCTCTATCTCTCCTATAAGGTCCTTATATAGCAGCCAGCTTGGAGTAGGCTCAGGCTTTCTTCTCCTGATGCTTGGATTATTGCAGTATCCTTTTAAAGATCTCATTGTTTTCCCTTTCCAAATTTCTCCTCATTAGAATCTGTCTTTAACCAGTCTCAAAACAGATTTTCCTAAATTTCAGTTCTTACCATGTCATAACCCTACTCAACAAATTCTATTGCATCTAGGATCAAATATGAAATAGTTTGAATTTCAAAACTGAGCTCCTTCTACTTTTCTAGTCTTATTATAATTCATTTTTGTCCACCTACTTTTTGCTCAGTTACACTGGCTTTCTGAATAGTTCCTGGAACATGATAGTCCATTTCTGGATTCCATGCCTTTGTCCTACTATACTTAGAAGATTCTCCATTCTTGTCTCATATTCATTCAAATCTCACCTTCTGCAAGAGGAGTTTTCCAGTTTCTTTTATCCCTGAGACTTCTTTCCTCAACGCTGCTATCCATTTTTCTCTGAAATACCTTCCATTTACATGATATATATATATATATATCTTTTATGCTTTGGGTGAATATACTTGTTGGCTCTCCCATTAGACTAGGGGGCTTTTTTAAGATAAGAATTAGATTTTTTTTCTACTTTTTTATCTCCCCAGCACTTACCACAGGGCCTGACACATAATAAATGCTTGAGAGACTCACAAATATAATTTCAAACCAGATGATTACTACGGTGGGAGGGAAGCCCAGTGTAAAATGTGTAGGAAATTTGGATTAGCCATACCCATATGGAAGCCATCTTAATAGAAATGAAAATAAAGTCCACAGGTATCCCTAAGTTAATGAATCTTTAATGGGTAGAATTTCAGATAACAGAAGGTAAGAAATTGTCAGGTAGATCTGCACCTTTCCAATCTCCCCATCTGAATAACCCTTCTTTATCACAACCACCTGTAGTGATGGAACCTTGATTCTCTTATAAGTCTCTTCTAGGCTTTAACCTAGGCAACTAGGCAACATCTCAAAGCAGTAAATAATTTCCCCAGGTGATCTTCTCTTACCAAATTTTGAGATCCTTTGAAGTTGTACTCTATAGCAATATCCATGGGTCAGTGCCAGGGCAGAGCACAGCAATATCAGAACCATCAGACGCTCCTGCAATGATCAGCTAACATTGAAAAACACTGAACCATCACCTATTCCTGCCAATCCAATTGGAGCCCAAGGAGAGCTGCTTCTTCTAGCCAACATTCTACCCCATATGTCCCTTACTCTATTAAGTTATAAGCTTCCTGAAGGCAGGTACCATGTCTCTTTTATAATTTAATCCTTAGGTTTAGCACATTACCTGGCATGGTAATGCTTATTGCTTATTCATTTATTTAATGAATAAGTAAGAAAAAATCCAGAGGATTCAAAGGAATCAGAAATCCTTTTTTCTTTTTAATTATAATTTAATATTTTCCCACACCTACTCATAAAACAATTTTAACATTTGTTTTTAAAACTTTGAGTTTCAAATTCTCTCCCTTCTTCCCCCCATCCTTCATTGAGAAGGCACATGTAAAGTTATGACATTTCCCTAACAGTTGTTGGGAAAGAAAACATATATCCTTTCCCGTCCAAAAAAACCCCCCAAAACCTCAAGAAAAATAAAGTTAAAAAAATATGCTTCAGTCTATATTCAGACACAAACAGTTCTTTCTCTGAGTATAAATAACATTTTTCATCATAAATCTTTGAGTTGTCTTGGATTATTGTATTGCTGAGAATAGCAAAGTCATTCACAGTTAATCATTTTTTATTATTGCTGTTTGTACACTATACATTTCACTTTGCATCAACTCATGGAAGTCTTTATAGGTTTTTCTGAGAGCATATTACATTTCTTATAGCAAAATAGTATTCCATCATAATCACATATCAAAATTTGTTCTGCCATTCCTCAATTGATCAGCATCCCCTCAATTTTTACTAAGAAAAGAGCTATTGTAAATATTGGTAGTGGTGTTGGCAAGTCAAAGGATTTGCATGAATTTATAGCCTTTTGGGTATAATTCCAAATTGCTCTATAAAAGATTTGAATCAGTTCACAATTCCACCAACAAAGCATTATGTCTCATTTTTCTCACATTCCCCCTAATATTTGTCATTTTTGTCCTATTAGCCAATGTAATAGGTATGAGATTGTAAATCAGAATTGTTTTAATTTGCATTTCTCCAATGAATAATGAATATATTTTTTCATATAGTTATAAATACCTTGATTACTTCATATGAAAACTTTTGATCATTTATCAATTGGAGAATGGCTCTTTTTTATATATAAATTTAACTCAGTTCCTCATATGTTTGAGAAATGAAACCTTTATCAGAGAAACTTGCTTCAAAATCCTTTTCACAATTAAATTTCCCCTATTTATTCTATTCTTTCTTTCTCCTTTCATGCTGTTCCTCCTCAAAAGTGTTTTGTTTCTAGCTATCCCCTCCTCCAGTGGGCCCTCCCTTTTATCATTCTCCTCCTCAAATCTCTTCCCCTCCTACTTTCCTGCAGGGTAAGATAGATTTCTATACCCAATTGTATAGGTATGTTATTTTCTCTTTGAATCAACTTTGATAAGAATAAGTTTCTCTCCCCCTCTTCCCCTCCACTGTAAAAGCTTTTTATTGCCTCTTTTGTGGCAGATAATTTGTACCATTCTACCTTTCCCTTTTCCTTTGTCCCAGGACATTCCTCTCTTATCCCTTAATTTTATGTTTTTTAGATATTATCCTTTCATATTCAACTCACAACTGTTCCCTCTGTCTATATTTGTTCATTCTACCTGTCTTAATTGCCCTAGTAATGAGAAAATTCTTATGAATTACAAGTATCATCCTCCCATAGAGGAGTCTAAACAGATTAACCTTATTCACTCCCTTATGATTACCGCCCCTTATGCTTTTTCTGAGTCCTGTTATGTGAAAATCAAATTTTCTATTCAGCTCTGGTTTTTTCATCACAAATGCTTGAAAATCCATTCTCTATCTCCCACCCCCAAAGAATTATACTCAGTTTTGCTGGGTAGGTGATTTTTGGTTGTAATCCTAGCTCCTTTGCTTTATGGGATATCACATTCCAAGATTTCTTATCCTTTAATGTAGAAGGTACTAAATCTTGTGTATCCTGAATATAACTCCACTCGACTTGGATTGTTTCTTTCTGGAGACTTGCAGTATTTTCTCCTTGACTTGGAAGTTGAGGAATTTGGTTATAATATTCCTAGGAGTTTTTATCTTGGGATCTCTTTCAGGAAGTGATCAGTGGATTCTTTCAATTTATATTTTACTTTCTGGCTTTAGAAAATCAAGACAGTTTTCCTGGATAATTTCTTAAAATATGAGTACTGCACTCTTTTTTATCATGATTTTCAGGTAGTTCAATAATTTTTAAATTATCTCTCCTGGATTTATTTTCCATGTCAGTTGTTTTTGAAATGAGATATTTCTATTTTTTCACTTTTTTTGGTTTTATTTCATTATCTCTTAATTTCCATAAAGTTCTATTTCTCATTTCTAATTTTTAAGGAATTATTTTCCTCAGGAGCTTTTGTTCCTCCTTTTCCATTTGGTCAATTTTGCTTTTTTCAGGCATTCTTTTCCCCACTGACTTTTTGCACTTTTTCCCCCCCATCTCTCTCATTCCACCTCATGTCCTTTACTTCTCTTACTTCATTTTCTATATCCCTTTTACACTCTTTCATGACCTGATACAAATTCTTATTTTTCTTGGAGGCTTTGGATGTAGGAGTTTTGACTTTGTTGTCTTCTTTTGAGTGTAGTTTGATCTTCATTATCACCATGGTAACTTTCTGTGGATATGAGTGCTGAGCAATAACTAGTGATCTATGACAGCTCATGGAGAACAAAAAATGCTACCTCATATTTGGTGACACAGATTTGTCCTGATTTTTTTTAATGAAAGGAATATCTAAAGTCTACTTCTGAATAGTTTTATTGATTAATATGCTTTAACTAATCCTGAGTTAGCATCTCTGTGGCTTCTACTCATTGTTTCTAATTTTTTGCCCTTTAGATTCAGGCAGAATATGTCTAATATCTTTTCTAGATGAAAATGCATCAAACACTTAAATGCTATTAACATTCAATGTCCTCTTGTTCAGATTGTTTCCAGTTAGTTCAACCAACTCTCACATAACATGAAATCAAGACCTTGTCTTCAACAAGACACTTTCCAATTATAATTCCTAACCTTTAGTACCTAATACTGAAGATAATATTTTCTTTTTAAAAAATTAATTACAATTTTTATTTTATTTATTTTATCTATATTTATTTTTATTTTTATTTATTTATTTATTTATATGCATGGGTAATTTTACAGCATTGGCAATTGCCAAACCTTTTGTTCCAATTTTTCCCCTTCTTCCCCACCCTAGATGGCAGGTTGACTAATATATGTTAAATATGTTAAAGTATAAATTAAATACAATATATGTATACATGTCCAAGTAGTTGTTTTGCTGTACAAAAAGGATCGGACTTTGAAATAGTGTACAATTAGCCTGTGAAGGAAATAAAAAATGCAGGTGGACAAAAATAGAGGGACTGGGAATTGTATGTAGTGGTTCATAGTCATCTCCCAGAATTCTTCTGAAGATAATATTTTCATTGAGATCTGATCAAAGCATGCTTCCTCTTGTTTGTATGTTTTTTGTCCAGTTTTTCAGCCACATCCAATCCTTTGTGACCCCATGGACTCACAGCATACCAGTCCTTTCTATCTTCGACCATCTTCCAAAGTCCATCAAAGCTCATGGTGGTTGTTTCCATGATATTGTCTATCCATCTCATCTTCTACCATCCCCTTCTTTTTTTGCCATTAGGACCACATGTATTTTAGTTTCAGCTTTAGTATTTGACTTTCCAGTGAATAGTCCAAAATAATTTTTTTAATTATAGAAGATCTCCTTATCTCAGAATTAATAAATGCTTGTTGAATTCGATTAATTGAACCAGGATGGATATGAACTTAAGCTGAATGTGTGGGAATGTTCAGCCTGAATAAGAGAAGACTTAGGGTGGGCAAGATAGCTGGCTGATGTGTTCAAAAGGCTGTCATGTGGATGAGCGTTTTTAGATTGGTATGACTTTGGCCCAGAAGTCAGAATTCAGAGCAATGACAATCGTGAAGACAAATTTAAGCTTGACATAGAAGTACTGTTTTTACTATTGGAGGCTATCCACAAGTAGAATAGACTGTTTTGGGAGATGTTCCTCGTTTTCACTGGCTATTTTTTTTTAGCAGAAGCTATATGATTGCTATATAGAATATTGGGGAGCCAGTTTTGGCTGTGGATATAAATTAACTTTGATTTGATGATATAAAAAAGATGACATTTAAAAGGGTGGGGAAAAAAAAGATTCTATTGGGAGAATAGAAAAGGAGAGGTGAAATGTGATAAATCACTTAAAGAGGTCAATAGACCATTACAATAGAGGGAAAGAAAGGAGAGGGATCAACATTAGCATTGTTTGAATCTTACTTTTAATCAAATTTGGCTCAAAAAGGGAATAACATATATTTCAAGTTATCTTACCTTATAGGGAAGTAGAAGGAGAAAGGGAAAATAAAGAGGAGGGGCAAGATACAAGGAAGGATAGAAACAGGAGGAGAAAGAGGTAAAAGAAAGGAGGAGGAGTGATAGAAGAAAGGGCAGGTTTGGGGAGTGGTGGCCAGAAAACACTGGTGAGGTTGGACAGGATGGAAAGTGAGGGAAAAAATTATAATGGGAGAAAATAGGATGGAGAGAAATACTTGGCTGGTATTCATAACTATGAACATGAATGGGATGAATTCATCCATAAAATGGAAGTGGATAGCAGATTGGATTCAAATCCATAATACTTCAGTATGTTGTTTACAAGAAACACATTTGAAGCAGAGAGATATACAGGGAGTAAAGGTAAAAGGCTGAAGCAAAATATGTTATGTTTCATCTGAGGAAAAAAAAAAAAGCAGGGCTACCAATTCTGATCTCAGACAAAGTTAAGGCAAAATTAGATCTAATTAAAAGAGAGAAGGAAAGAAACTACATATTGCTAAAAGGTACCATAGACAATGAAGTGATATCAATATTAAACATATATGAACCAAGTGGTACAGTGTTCAGCTTCTTAGAAAAGTTAAGCCAATTATAGGAAGAAATAGACAGAAAAACTATACTAGTGGGGGAATCTCAACCTCCCCCTCTCAGAATTAGAAAATCTAATCACAAAATAAACAAGAAAGAAATTAAAAAGGTGAATGTAATATTAGAAAACTTAAATAAGATACATGGCTGGAGAAAATTAAATAGGAATAGAATGGAATATACCTTCTTCTCAGTGGTATACCTAAACACACAAAATAAAAAAAATCTCACAATCAAATACAGAAAGGCATAAATTGTAAATGCATCCTTCTTATATCATGATGTAATAAAAATTACATGCACTAAAGGTGCAGAGACCTTATTGGAAAATAAACAATCTAATCTTAAAGAATATGTGGGTTAAACAACAAATCATAGAAATAATTGATAATTCTAAGAGAGTAACAATAATTAGACTACACCAAAACTGATAGGCTGTGGCCAAAGCAGTTATTAGGAGAAATTTTAATGCTTACTTGAATAAAGTTGAGAAAGAGGACATCAATGAATTGGACATGTAACTAAAAATTTTAGGAAAAATAAAAAAATTAAAAACCTCAAATAATTCCAAGTTAGAAATTTTGAAATCAAAGGAGATATTAGTAACAATGAAAGTAAGAAAACTATTGAGCTAATAAGACTAAAAGTTGGTTTGAAAATCAAAATAGACAAATATTTGGTTAATATGATTAGAAAAAGAAAAGAAAAAAATACAAATTACTAGTATAAAAAAATAAAAGTGAACTTATTACCAATGAAGAGAAACTAAAGCAATAATTAGGAGCTAACTTGCTCAATTGTATGCCAACAAATCTGACAATTTAAATGAAATGGATGAATATTTCACAAAAATATTAATTTCACAGGAAAAACAAAAAAGGAAATAAAATACTTAAATAATCCCATTTTAGAAAAGGAAATTGAACAAATCATAATGAACTCCCTAAGAAAAAATCTTCAGGGCCAGATAGATGTACAAGTGACTTCTACCAAACATTTAAAGAACAATCAATTCCTTTTTTTTTTTTTTTTTTGTTAGATTTGAATTTTTTTTTAATTTTTATTTTATTTTATAATTATAACATTTTTTTGACAGTACATATGCATGGGTAATTTTTTACAACATTATCCCTTGCACTTACTTCTATTCAGATTTTTTCCCTTCCTCCCCCAACCCCCTCCCCCAGATGGCAAGCAGTCTTATATATGTTAAATATATTACAGTATATTCTAGATACAATATATGTGTGTAGAACCGAATTTTTTGTTGCACAGGAAGAATTGGATTCAGAAGGTAAAAATAACAGTTTACATTCATTTCCCAGTGTTCCTTTTCTGGATGTAGCTGGTTCTGTCCATCATTAATCAATTGGAATTGGATTAGCTCTTCTCTATGTTGAAGAAATCCACTTCCATCAGCATACATCCTCGTACAGTATCATTGTTGAAGTGTATAATGATCTTCTGGTTCTGCTCGTTTCACTCAGCATCAATTGATGTAAGTCTCTCCAAGCCTCTCTGTATTTCTCCTGTTGGTCATTTCTTATAGAACAATAATATTCCATAACATTCATATACCATAGTTTACCCAACCATTCTCCAATTGATGGACATCCATTCATCTTCCAGCTTCTAGCCACTACAAAAAGGGCTGCCACAAACATTTTGGCACATACAGGTCCCTTTCCCTTCTTTAGTAGTTCCTTGGGGTATAAGCCCAGTAGTAGTATGGCTGGGTCAAAGGGTATGCACATTTTGATAACTTTTTGGGCATAATTCCAGATTGAAGAACAATCAATTCCAATACTATATAAGCTATTTAGGAAAATAGGGGAAGAAGGAATCCTACCAAATTACTTTAATGACACAAATATGGTACTGCTATCTAAATCAGGAATGGCCAAAAGAAAGAAAGAAAGAAAATTATAGACCAATCTCTATAATGAATATCAATGTAAAGTTTCAAAATAAAATATTATCTATCACCAGGTTAATATACTATGGCCAATTGGGATTTTTATCAGGAATGCAGGACTGGTTCAATATTAGGGAAACCATCAGCATAATTGTCCATGTCAATAAAAAACTAACAGAAACCCAATGATTATCTCAGTAAATGTGGATTAAAAACATTAGATAACATAGGAATAAATGGAGTTTTCCTTAAAATGATAAATGGCATTTATTTAAAACCATCTGCAGGCATTATTTGTAATGAGGATAAGCTAAAAACATTCCCAGTAAGATCAGGAGTAAAACAAAGATGCCTATTATAACTACTATTTTTCAATATTGTAGTGGAAACTTTAACTTTAGCAATAAGAGAAAAAAAAGAAATTGAAGGAATTAGAGTAGAAAGTGAGGAAACAAAGCTATTACTCTTTGCAGATGATATCATGATATACTTAAGAAAATCAGCTAAAAAAACTACTTGAAACAATTCAGTCTTAACAAAGTTGCAGGATATAAAATAAATTCACATAAACCGTCAATATTTTCATATGTTACCATGAAAGTACAGCAGCAAGAAACAGAAAGACAAATCCCAATTAAAAGAACTATCAACAATATGAAATATTTGGGAGTCTACCTGCCAAGATAAACCCAAGAATTATATGAATTCAATTACAAAACACTTCACATAAAGTCAGATTAAAACAACTAGAAATATGTCAACTATTTATGGGTAGATTAAGCTAATATAATAAAAAACAACTATTCTACCTAAATTAGTGTACTTATTAAGTGCTATATCAATCAAATTACCAAAATATATTTTATAGCTCTAGAAAAATAATAAAATTCATCTTGAAGAAAAAAAAATTAAGGGCATTGATGAAGCCATACTAGACCTAAAACTATATTATAAAGCATCAGTCATCAAAACCATTTGGTACTGGCTAAAAAATAGAGTGGTGAATCAGTGGAATAAGTTCAGTTCATAAGACTATGTAATCAATGACTATAGTAATCTATTGTTTGATAGTAGATTCCATTTTCTAGGTTAAGAAGTTACTCTTTGACAAAAATTACTGGGAAAATTGGAAAATAGTATGGCAGAAACTAGGAATAGACCAACATCTTAAACCCTATACCAAGATAAGGTCAAAATAGCTACATTCTTCAGACATAAAGGGATACTATTAGCAAATTAGAAGAGCGAGAGATAGTTTACCCATCAGATATTAGGAGAAATGAGAATTTATTACGAGACTAGAAAGAGAGCACTATGAAATACATGAATAAATCTGATTACATTAAATTTTAAAAGTTTTGCCAAACAAAACCAATACAACCAAGATTAAACGGGAAGCAGAAAGCTGGGAAACAATTTTTACAATCCATATTTCTGATAAAAGCCCCATTTCTAGGAATTCAAGTAATTCCCCAGTTGACAAATCATCATAGGATATGAAGATGAAGAAATTAAAGCCATCTATAGTCATATAAAATGCCCTAAAGCACTATTGATTGGATAGATGCAAATTCAAACAACTTTGAGGTACAACCTTATACCTTTCAGATTGGCTAAGATGACAGAAAAAGATAATGACAAATATTGGAGGGAATGTGAGAAAACTGGGATACTGATACATTGTTGGTGGAATTGTGAGCTAATCCAGTCATTCTGGAGAGCAATTTGGAACTATGACCAAAGAGCTATAAAACCATGCATACGCCTCTTGATTTAGCAGTGCCATTACTGGATCTGTATCCCAAAGAAATAATAAAAATAAAAAAGGGAAAAGGACCCACATGTGCAAAAATGCTTGTAGCAGCTTTTTTTTTTTTTTTATGGTGGTAAAGGAATGGAAAATAAGTGCACGTTCATTGCTTGGGGAATGAATGAGTAAGTTATAGTATGATATAATGGAATATAATTATTCTATAAGAATACATATTATATATCTACTATATAGTATATATGTAATATAATTATGTAGTATATATTTTATAATATATAATATATATAGATAATACATATCTATAATATATAATATAATACATAAGAATCTATAAGAATGGAATAAACTGATTTCAGAAAAGGCTGGAAAGACTTAAGGGAACTGATGCTGAGTGAAGCAATCAGTACCAGGAAAATACGCAGCAACAACAGTATTGTGCGATGATCAACTATGATACACTTCCGTTCTTCTCAGCATTTCAGTGATCCAAGGCAATTCCAATAAACTTTCCATGAAAAATGCCATTTGTAGCCAGAGAAAGAAATTTGGAAATTGAATGCAGAATGAAACATGCTATTTTTGCTTTTCTTTCTATTGTTTTTTTTTCTTTCTCATTATTTTTCCCTTTTATTCTTATTTTTCTTTTCTAACAAGATTCATATGGGAATATGTTAAAAATAAATGTACATGTATAACCTATATATCATATTGCTTGATAGAATGGAGAGGGGGAAGAAAAGGGAGGGAAGGAGAGAAAAATAATTGGAATTCAAAATTTTACAAGAATGAATGTTGAAAAACCATCTTTACATATAATTGATTAAAATAATATATTATTAAATTTTTAAAAATTAAAAATATGAAAATATAAAAAATATTTAAATGGCTATGATCTTATGCTCATAAGACATGAAATGATAGAATTGGTGAAAATGATGAATTCAGCCACTGCATCTCACTGAGCAAATTTCACATGTCTGCATATTTTAGTGGATTCTCCATTGATAGTTATTTTGCTTTTCAGGGACATGAAGAACCCATGTGTACTGTTAGTTCTTTACAGCTCAGTAAATTTTTAATGAGAACAGTTTTGTTTTGATTGCTAACAATAACACTAACACACAAATAACACAGCAAAAACATTAAAGGAAGGGAAGGAAAGGGGGGGAGGAATGGAAAATAATAGATGAACTGGAAAACCTGAGTTCAAGCCCTGCTCCTAACCGGTACTGGCTCTGTGAGTTTCCTAGTCAACTCTCTAAAACTAAAAGTTACAGAGAAAGCTTGTGCCAATGAAATCGTACTTGTTTTGTATGTTGCTTTCTTCCAACATATTTAATGTACTTTACACATTTGGCCCCACCTCATGAGCTAGGCCCAATAAGTACAACAAAGTCAAGGATTCCAAACCCAGGAAGCCTTTCCCGGGCAGGTCCTTCCGAGGAAGAGAGAGTTTTGATTTTTAGAAGGTAATAACTAAGATAGCTTGTCTTTCCTCTAGGAAAGAACTAATAGCACGTGGGGGTTCTTCTAGGTTCCAAACACAAAGGGAGGCAACTTTTGTAAGTGCAGCAGGGCTAAACAAGAATATTGTAACTCACCATTCCTGGTGGTGTAAATCTGATGAACAGACCGAGGCTGATAGTTGTTCCCCGGAGGAGAGACTATGGTTTGAAAAGCCTCACACGCTGCTTTTATAGGGAGGAGCAGTCACATGGAAAGAAGGCTTGCCAAAAACAGAGGAGAGAGGTTTAAGGGACAAAAGGGACGTTTTTTGTGTGTGTTTACTAATATTATTCACTAACTTGGAATAGCACAGGCTGCTATCTATTTTATAGATGAGCCCTTACCATTCACCTTCACATAATTACTATTTCATTCTATACCATTTTCTGCTATTTCTCTCTCTCTCTCCCTCCTCAGAAGTCCATTTTGTATTTAATCATTTCCTCCCTTAATCTATCCTCCTTTTTAGCATTCCCCCTTCTCTTTGCTTATCCCCTTGCCTTTTATTTTCCTATTGGTTAAGTCAAATTTCTATATAAAACTGTGCATGTATGTTTATGTATTCTTTCCTCTTTGAGACAATTCTGATAAAAGTAGGGTTTCAGTACTGCCTACCACCTCCTTTTCCCCTCCGTTATAAAAGCTCTTCCTTGCACACACCTTTATTATGTGAGAATAATTTCCCAATTGTACCTTTTTTCTTTCTTGTACTCCAAGTGCCTCCCTCTTTCTCACCCCTTCATTTTATGTGATGAATTCATGCCAACATATTTAATTCCCCCATTCCCTCTATCCATGTTAACTCCTTTTAACTGTCTTTATAATAATATTCTTAGGAGTTACTTGTATTACCTTCCCATATGAAATATAAACAGTTTACATTTGAGTCCCTTATAATTATTCTTTGACATTTACCTTTTTATCACTCTCTTGAGTCTTGTGCTTGAATGTTACATTTTGTATGCAGCTCTGGGTTTTTCATTAGGAATGCTTAAAAGGACTGTATTTCATTAAATATCTGTTCTTCCCCTGAAGACTTACCGTTAGTTTTACTGGGTAGGTTACTTTTGTTTGGTAATCCTAGCTTCTTTGCCTTCTAAAATGTCAAATTGAGCCTTCTATTTCTTAAATATAATGTAGAAACCACTAAATTTTGTGTTACATTAAAAATTTAAGATAAACTGAGATATAAGGTTCTGAGTATCATTAATTTATTAGCTAGGTCAACAGCAACAAATATCTTGGGTCAATGGCCTAAAGACCCAGAATGAGGGCTGAGCAGGTCTTTTACAACAATTAGCAAGAAGATAAAAAAATCTAGAACACTCTAGGTGTTTTCTTCTGATTAGCTGGCTAATAGAGACATAGAAATGAGATTACATCATTTGGACCTCCCCTTCTGAAATCCTCTTAATCACAGCCCAGACAAGGGAGTTTACTTAGAAGACCAAGGTTTCCAGCCAATAGGAGTAGTCCTTTGGCCAATGGGAATTGCTAAGATACTTTATACTAATGATATTTGACCTTTATGTCAATCAGGTTTCTCTGGAAAGTGAATGATGAATGGAATTATAATTTTGTTGTTCTATTTCAGTTCTTTCAGTTTTGTCCAATTCTTTGTAACCACATTTGGGATTTTCTTGGCAAAAATACTGCATCCATTTGCCATTTCTTTCTCTAGCTTATTTTATAGAAGAGGCAAACTGAGACTAATGTCTGAGGTTGAATTTGAACTCAGGTCTCCCTGACTCTAGGTCCAGCATTCTATCCACTGCTGCCCTGCAGGTTACAAAGGTTGATTACAAAAGCTTTCCTTCTAGGCAAGTTTCTCTGGGAGATGTGGGGGGTGAGTGAAATTTACAAAGGGAAGAAATTGCAAAAGGAAAACGAAATCTAATTTTATTAAATATTAGCAAAATAGATTTAAAATCAATTTTCATTTTTAAAAAAATAATTGTGTGATCCTGACTGGTTCTATGATATTTGAATTGCTCCTTTCTGGCTGCTTGAAGTAGATTCTCTTTCACTTGGAGGTTCTGGAATTTGGCTATATTATTTCAGGAAGTTTTCATTTTGGGATTTCTTTCAGGAGGTGATGGATGGATTTGTTCTATTTCTATTTTACTCTGGATCTAAAATATCAGGACAGATTCTCTTAATAATTTTAAAAAGCATGATATGTAGGTTTTTTCCTTTGATCATGTATTTCAGATAGTCAAAACTTACCCCTCCTTGATTTATTTTTCCAAATCAGTTCTTTTTCTGATGAGATACTTCAGATTTTCTTCTATTTTTTTATTCTTTTGATTTGGTTTGAGTGTTTCTTAATCTCATGAACTTAATAGCTTCTACTTGACCAATTTTTAATTTTACAGAATCATTTTCTACAATGAGATTTTGTATTTTTTTTTTCATTTAGCCAATTCTGCCTTATAAAGAGTATTTCATTTGAGGGAATTTTTGTGCCTCTTATTACTATTTTTAAGGTATCATTTTCTTCAGTATCTCTCATTTCTGTTCCCAGTTTTTATTTCCTTTCTTTAACTCTTCCAGGAATTTTTGTTGGATTTGGTTCCAATTAATATAATATAAAAATAATTTTTCCCTCACAGCCTGGGCTTGAGTAGATGATGAAGATCTGTTGTTTGTTACTCAGGGTATTCAACCTAGAGAATGTAACCTCATGCAAGCCAGGCTTTCTTTCTTTAAAAAAAAAAAATTTTAATGTTAAGTTTTTAATAACAGCTTTTCATTTTCAAAATACATGCAAAGATAACTTTCAACATTCACCCTTGTAAAACCTTGTGTTCCAAATTTTTCTTCTTTCTTCCCTTCCACCCTTCCTCCCCTATGCAGTAAGAAATCTAATATATATCAATATATAGGTTAACATGTACAATTCTTCTAAATATATTTCTACATGGATCATGCTGCATAAGAAAAATCAGATCAAAATTTTTTTAAAAAAATGAGAAAGAAAAGAAAAGCAAGCAAAAAAAAAAAAAGTTAAAAATACAAAGCTGTCATCCACATTCAGGCCCTAGTCTCCTTTCTGGATGCAGATGGCTCTCTCTATCTCAAGTCTATTGGAATGGCAGGCCAGGGTATCTTAATCTGGGGTCCTGGAACTTTTGTTATTTATTTATTTATTTTGCTGAGGTTTTAATTAAAGTTAAGTGACTTGCCCAGGGTCATACAGCCAGAAAGTGTTAAGTGTCTGAGGCCAAATTTGAACTCAGGTCCTTCTGACTGCAGGGCTGGTACTCTATCCACTGAGCCATCTAGCTGCCTCAAATTTTTGTTATTTTTAAAGTATTTTCCAATACTTTATTTGAATGTAATTGTTTTTCTTTGCAAGCTCATGTATTTCATTTTTATGCATTTAAAAATATTATTTCTAAGAACAGATTTATGGATTTCACCAGACTACCCTGGACACACACACACACACACACACACACACACACACACACACACACACACAGAGTCCGGCCTTATTGCTAAGTGTCTTAACCCTGATGCTCATTCTAGTGGCTTAGGGCAAGAACAGGCTCTCCTGATACTCATCTACTTAAGAGTAGAACCTTCCGCTCTGATTGTGCCCAGAAAAAATGCATAAGAAATCTGGAAGTTTCAATAGCTTTTTTTTTTTCAGGGATGCTCTTCTCGACCCCACATTAAGAAAGTGAGAGGAGGGAAGGGAGAGAGTGGTGATGGGAGAAAAGGGAGGGCGGGCTGGGAAGCAGGAGCCTCCAGGGTTTCTGTTCTGAAGTACTTAACACTGTGCAGGCCCTGGGCTTCCTCTCTGGGCCTCAGCTGTTGCATTTGTCAGTTGGTCACAGTCCCGCCCCAGCACAGAGAGCTCCCAAAC
Source organism: Sminthopsis crassicaudata (assembly GCF_048593235.1). Lineage (NCBI taxonomy): Eukaryota > Metazoa > Chordata > Mammalia > Dasyuromorphia > Dasyuridae > Sminthopsis > Sminthopsis crassicaudata. Next base: position 147,585,343 of record NC_133618.1, read on the forward strand.
CTGATTTGTACCTTCTAGCCTGAATCCAAGACTGCATGTGCTTTCCTGGCTGCCGAACCACGTTGTTCAGTTGTGTCTATGAGACCTCCAAGGGTGACTCAACTTGGTCATTACCAAGCAGGGCTCTGGCTTTGAAGAAGCTGCACCTTCACACTCTAGTGAAAGCTAGACTTCTTTTCTCACTTACTGGCTGGGTGCTGCAGGTAGCATCCTGCACTTAGGGCCTGGAAGACCTGATTTAAACACCTGCCTTGAGCACTTACTACTTATGACTTTGGACCCTGACTCTCAGTTCGTGATTTCCTCATCTGTAAAATGGCAAAAATAGTAGCCCCTGCCTCATGGGGTGGTTGTGAGAACCAAGTGAGAGAACGTGTGGAAAGCATTGGCAGACCTCTAAAGGGCTCTGGGCTAGCTTTTATTTTTATCGCCAGTATCTCCTGAAGCGAGATGCAGAGGCTGTGAGCTCCCTGGTGTTTGGGGCTCTGGACAAAGCCATGGTCCAGGAAGCCTGCAGGACCCGGGCAATAAGCTCCTACCCCCTCAGAAAGAGCAGAAGCCATTTCCTTAGCAGAACAAATAATGTTGCTTCTGTCACTGGTCTCTCCATCAGTCAGGCCAAGCTTCCTCTGAGGGTCCCCTGTGGGCAGATTCCTGAACTAGGAGCTCTCTGGGGCTGGGCCATGAGGGAAGGTGGGAGGGATGAGGAACAGGAGAAGGGCAACAGTCCTGTCCTCACTGTGTTCTCCCCTCCCCCCCACAGCTAGTCAGCCCTTCCCACCTCTGCAGTCTCTCCACCAGCCATATCTCCTCTTGGTCCTCTTTTCTGACTGGCCATGGCTGTCTCTTGTCCCCTCATACATCCCAGGGTCTCACTGATTCTGCCTTTTCCTACATTCTTGGCTCACTCTTCATCACTGGCAGTGACTTCCCTTGATTAATTACCTTCAAATGATTCTGCCTGCACCTTGTTTGCACATAATAATAGTTATTTGGGGGTTATTTCCCCACTGGATTGTGAGCTCCTTGAGGAGGAAGAACTGCTTGTCCTTTTTTTATCCCTAGGACAGAGCTTGTGCCTGGCGCTCAGTAGGAGCTTCATTAGTGCTTGTTAACGGACTGATTGTTACATTTATCTTTTTTTTTTTTCTTGGTTAATTTTTAAGCTTGAATAGCTGTTTAAATTTTAATCTGTCATCAAATCTTTTTTTAATTTTAGCTTTTTATTTACCAGATATATGCAGGGGTAATTTTTCAGCATTGACAATTGCAAAACCTTCTGTTCCAACTTTTCCCCTCCTTCCTTCCATCCCCCTCCCCCAGATAGATGGCAGGTAGTCCCATACATGTTGAATATGTTAAAGTATTACATTTCTCTTCTAAGTGTAGAATTGGGGACTTTTTCCCCACATAAACATATACATCTCATGAAGATAGTTTTTAATAATAATAACATTAATCACAGTAATGACGATTAACCAAGTATTCTTACAAACTAATTATTAATTATTTTTGCCTTTTTTTTATTTTTTTATTTTTTTGCTGAGGCAATTGTGACTTGCCCAGGGTCACACAGCTAGGAAGTGTTAAGTGTCTGAGGCCGAATTTGAACTCGGGTCCTCCTGACTTTAGGGCTGGGTGCTCTACCCACTACACCATCTAGCTGCCCTCTTTTTGTCCTTCTTGCATTTGGGACTCACCTGTACGTTCAAATAGCAAGCTAATGCCCTGTAATAATGGGGGAGCCACCTGTGTTCCCATACTCAGGACCCTTTCCAACCTCAGTTTGCATGGAAGGTATCCAAAATGATGGAGCTCTAGGGTCCTGAGAGAAGCAGCAATGTCTGTCTCCAACTTCCCCAAATCTTATAAATCTGTTGCAAGTTGAGTGGGTGTTTCCTGGAATTATTAGGAGTTTTAACAATTCTATCTCTTCTGCCTTAACAGGATTCTTCCAGGCAGAGTCAGTGTTTCCATGCCTACTGGTTGCTCCAATGCTCTCTAAATTTTATGTTTATGTTTTGCTTAGAACAAAAATCATTTGCTCTGCATCAGTTTTAAATGGTAGTTATAAAACTAGCCCCCTGTGATCTTTGTGGTATATTTTATTTGAGTTTCTGTTATTAATGTAGTATATAGTATAACATGAATATTATTACATTCCACAATGTGATATATCTATATATCATACCACAGCATAATAACATAGTATTAATTATTTTTAATCAACAATAATGTGATAGTCCTTGAACTAAGCTTTTTTTTTTTTAAACCACAGATCGCTCTGGAACTCAATCAATAAACATTTATTCATTACCTTAGATCAGGCATCATTCTAAGAACAGAGGCTAGCCTGTCCTGCAGCATATCTTCATTCAGTGAATAGAGACTCATCTGAATTAAATGAAACTTAAAATTAAATTTTCACTCATTGAAGCCTTTCGATTTTTTTAATCGATCTGGGCCTAAATTTTCCTTCCATTCTTAGAGCACTGTTATGATCAGGACGACCACCCACTAATATCTCCCCTTTAGTCCACCCTTTTCCACCAAGGAAAAGTCCAAGCTCAGAGACAGAGTATGTATGATTTCTACTTAATGGTTTACAATATACTTGCGCCTGAGGCACAGAGGAACCAGAAGAGTCGTCCTTTAGACCATTAGTCCTTCAGACACATGAATTCATGCTGAAAGAGAAAACAAACAAAAAAAAATGGTTAAATGCCATTTCCTTTGTCCCCACAATTTTCTGACGTTCAGAATCTTGGTACTTATCTCATAAGGTCTTAGGTTTATAAATGGAAGGGACCTTAGAGATTCTCGAATCCAGCCTTTTCATTTTATAGATAAAGAAATGGAGAAATAAAGCTCTTGTTGAATTGAATTGAATAATTAGCACCAATCCCTGTGGACAGTAACAATAATATGGTTATGGACATGTCTCCTTATTAGTCAGATGAAGGTCATCTCCTCCAGGGAAAGCTGAAAGAACCCCTTCCACCAGCTGTCAGTGCCAAAGACAGAGAAACAAAGGGAGAGACTTGACTTTCCCCTTACAAACAGAAGAGGTGGTATGGAGAAGGGTGGAAAGGACACATTATTTGCAGACTGAAGTTCACAGCCTTTCTCTGCACATCACTCGTTAGTCTCTGAGCCTCAATATTCTGGGGGAGGGTGATACTAAATACCTCCTAAGGCAGCATGGGAAAGGGCAGGCAGAGGAGAGCAAGAGGAGAGAGAATCAGAAAGTCAGCACAGCCCCCCCAGGTAGGAGGAGACACCAGTGACTTTGGTGCTGCCCAGCCATTACCTTCCACAGCGGCTCAGACCCATGCATGTGCCTGCACATTGAAGACGGGCTATTTTGTCACTGAGGGCCTGTCTCATATTCTTTATTATCAATTGAATCCAAATACCACTTCTGGGGACCTATTAAAAAAGACAAAACAGAGTCACCTCCATTCCAGTCTGGGGAACAATGTTAGCCCAGGCCAAACAAGAAAACCTGACCAGAGGATGGGGATTTTGGCCTTCCCCCCCCCAGCAGTCTGAGGGGTTTGGGGAGTAGGGACTGATTTTTGCATTTCTCTAATCCACAGCACTTAACACTTAACTCCCCTCCTTCCTAGTCTCACATTTGATTTCCCTCTACCTGCTCTGCCGTGGAGCTGCAATGGTTTCTTGCTGTTTCTGGAGCAAGGCACCCCATCATCTCTGGACTCTCTGCCTGTTTCCTGTGCATGGAAGGCTTCCCTGTCTTGTCTTAATCCCTTGGTTTCTATGGGTGCTTTCAATACTCAGTTCAAGTGGATGTGCAGTTATCAGTATGGTTAACTAGGTGGTGGCCACAACAATAAGGGAAGTTTGGGGGAACGATCCGTTTATGGGGAATGTTAATGAGCAGTGTTAGATCTTTTGAGTTGGAGTACTTCTGGGATGGGCAGACTCACCAGTTGGTGATATGGGAGGAAAGCTTGGTGCAGAATATATAGAAAGTTCGGTCTGAATGTAGAAATTTGAGAATCATCTGCATAGAAATACAATGAAGTTCACAATTACCCCCTAATCTCTGGTAGTAGAATTTGAGATATCATATTTAACATATTAAGGTCAAATCTTAATCTTAAGGTATTAGTCTCTAGTAATAGAGTTTAAGATATCAAAAGGAAATAAATTTCTGGGTATATTTGAATTTCTGAAATCCCACCATTTTGCATACCCTTATTCCATCGAGACCAGTTGTAATAATGAGAACTTTCTCTTATTGTTTCTCCTGTTCTTCTCACCAGCCAGCCTTGAGCAGGTAACACCTCAGACCAAACAGTAAGCTCCACAAGTTGTCAATTCTTACCAAAGTCCGTGCTGGGGCTAAAACCTCCATTGTAACAGTATCCATGGACCAGTTCCACGACTATGCACAGCAACATCAGAGCCATCAGACGTTCCTGCAGTGATCGGCCAACATTGAAATCCGCATGAATTCCTGATAATCCAATGCCCCAAGGGGCACTGACTCTTCTTGCTAACATTCTTGCCAATATTCAAAATTAAGGAAATCATAATCACACAACTCTGGGAAAACTGCTTCCCTTCAGTGCCTGTGGTCTGCTTCCTATACCTGTAGCTTTACCTTTAGCTGGCTCAACTGCTTCATGAGTATTATCTTCCTCTATAAACTCTTTGAAGGTGTTGTGCTGGACCCTGAATAATAACCCACAGGGAATATGTTTGAACCCTGAATAGAAAAAATCGTAGCAACCTCCCCCTTCCTTGCCATTAGGACTGGGAGAATTGAGTCAGGAAAAAACCCTACAGAAGTTCCCTGCCTCAGTTCCTCAGACCAAATGCTTTTGGACAAAAGCCCCCTTTTGGGGGGACTAAACTCTCCACATTAAAAGATTAAAAACCAATCTGTCTTGCCTCACTTTCTCTGGCATACAAAGGCAGGGTACATTTGAATCCTGGGGCTTGGCAGGTCGTCTGGCCTGTGCACTTGGTACATGCTTATTTATTCATTTAAGTGATGAAGGAAGAATCCAGAGAATTAAAAAAAGTCAGAAGTTCTTAGCAGGAAACATTTCTGTACCAAGGCCTCCTGTGTGTGGAGTCAGCCAGGTGGAATAGTAAATTGTGCTAGAGCTGGAGGAGGGAAGACCAGAGTTCAAATCTGTCCTCAGACCCTTAGCAGGCCTGTGAATCTGGGATGTCACTTAGCCTCTGTCTGCCTCACGTGGTTCATCTAAAACATGAGGATAATATTAGGAACTACCTCCTCCCAGAGTTCTGGTGAGGATGAAATATATAAAGTTCCTTGAAAACATTAAAAGGCAATATAAATGGTAGCCATTGCTATTAGCTGTTAATATAAGATCTTTGGGAACAAGATCCATCACTGCCAGAGAAGCATTGTAGCCCATACCATGGATGGAGGACAAGTCTGAAGTGAGGAAAACTGGGTTCAAATCCTGCCCAGAGACCCTGGACAAATACTTATTTATTTACTTTTTGGCTGAGGCAATTGGGGTTAAGTGACTTGCCCAGGGTCATACAGCTAAGAATTATTAAGTGTCTGAGGCCAGATTTGAACTCAGATTTGAACTAAAGTCCTCCTGACTTCAGGGCTGGTGCTCTATCCACCATTCCACCCAGCTGCCCCAAATCCTTATTTGTTAATCTCACTTACCTTCCCTATAGAATTGCTGTTGTGAGACCATGTAAATAAAATGCACTGCACCCATAAAAGTGATGGAAGTCTCTGAGTTCAACAGACTTCAACTGATTTGCAATCACATGTCACCAGAAGAATAGTGTAGTGTATTCTGGTTGTGTAGTAGAGAAAACCGAGACCCAGGAATTGAAGTGAGGGGCCAAGACCACCTAAGCAGTGACCTAGGTGGACTTTGAGTCCAGGCTCTCTTTCTCTACGTTCAATACTCTGTCAGAGGCATCACATGGCTTTTCTGCTAGCCTGTCGAGATCTTCCTGGGTCTTGATTTTGTCATTCAGCGTTATGGATTCCTTTTTAAAGACTGCAGTATTCTAATGCTTGATGTAGTCAATATTGTGTTCTTTAATAGCAGGACTATCTGGAGGAATTCAACATCCTTAGGGAATTCCTCTTTTACAGGAATTCTGCTTTGGATGATAGCAAACACTGAAGCAGTAGCAAACATTGAATATATATATATCCCTGCTTCATTTGACATGAATAATCAGAAGATGGTGAAACAAAGTTATATCCATTGTTGTATCTTTCAAGAGATCTTGTATGGTTTTCATGCATGTGGAAAAGATAACCTTGTTATATGAGAAAATTCTGTTTTACTGAATGATTTTTTTAAAATAATCAGCAAATAGTGGGATCTTATGTGCTCTTCTACTTCTAGCATCCCCTTTGTGTAATTATAATGGCATGATCCAATCTATTACTATGAAAGTTCTTAAATCTTTAGATGTGTGCATAGATTAATCTTATATTATGCATAGAAGCAAAAGAATACTGTTTGATCGTTATTGATATACTCTTAGTCTTCTTTTAAATTTTTTGCAATGATGCCTATGATTTTTCCCTAATACCTTTGATATTCTACATTCTATCATACATTTTAAAAATCAGTATTTCATTAATCTTAAAATTATGTCACTTCCAACATGGACATAATTTTGTGTTTTTGATTAAATCTATTTGGTTATTCATCTTTGATACTTTTCAGTATGTTTTTTTAATTATGTTTGCCCCATATTCAAGACTGAGTTATTAGCCTAAATGTGTTGGTTCTAAACATTTTTTTGTTTCAAAAAGAATTTGTTACAGAAATCTTCACAGATTTTTTTCTAGTTTTTTTTTTCTTTTTCTGCTGGTTGAAATAGTTTAGCACTAGCATTATATTTAAATGCCCTCTGGATGACTTTACTTATTTGATCTCTTTTCAAATTATCTCTAGATTTATCTATCCCTCTACTGGTTTTTGGTGTTTTTTGAGATATTGATGGTCATAAACTACCATCTTTCTTTGCAAGATTTTTACAAACTTGTTTATGTTCTCAAGCAGTGTTGTCCAGAAAACAGGAGACTCCAAAGAAACACAAGTTTAGTATTAATCATGTTGAGTTTGAAATATCTCTAGGTCATCCAATTTGAAACGTCTAATAAACAATTGGTGACCTGATACTGAAACTCAGAGGAGAGTGGGATAAATAGACAGATCAATCAACCTGAGCCATCTGCATATCAATAATAGTCAAACCCAGGGAATTTATGAGGCTATCAAGAGAAAATATACAAGGATTTTTGTTCCTTTAACTCAGGGGTTCTCAAACTACGGCCAACGGGCCAGATGCGAGAATGCTTATTTGGCCCACCGGGTTATGGCAAATAGGCTGAGGGGCGGAGACAGAGTGTGAGTTTTTGTTTTTATTATAGTCCGGCCCTCTAACAGTCTGAGGGACAGTGAACTGGCCCCCTGTTTAAAAAGTTTGAGGACCACTTTAACTCCTTTCAAAGACAGGATGCATTTTGTAAACTCAGGACAAGTTAATATACTATTCTTTCCAATTATTAATGCTATTAAATGGGTAGCTAGGTGACACAGTGGGTTGGAGTTAAAAATACCTGAGTTCAAATCTAGCCTTAGTTGTATGATCCTGGACAAGTTACTTACCCTCATTTGCCTCAGTTTCCTTATCTATAAAATGATCTGAAGAAGGAATGGCAAACCACCCTCATATCATTGCCAAGAAATCTCTAAATGGGGTCATGAAGTCAGCGATAACTGGAAGGACTGAGCAACACAAAGAAATTTTTGCACAAATCTCATCCTAGTAAATCTCTTGGGTTTAAAAACCACTAAATGGGAACCACCTCTGTGAGAAATACTGAAAAGTTAGGTTTCCACAGAATGTTGTAATCTTTAAAGTAATGTAAGATAGAACCTCTAAGTGCCCCTCCCAGATAGGTTTTCAACATGTGAGAAATTAAGGAAGGATTACTTTCCACAGAACAATTAAGTTTCAAACTCTCAGAAGCCTTAAGTAAATAAGGACTGGGATCTAGGAAGGCACAGGTAGACTCAGCCAATCAGAAAGAGTCTTGTGGTTTTGAGAAAACTAGTTGGGGTAAATGACCTGACTTGACCAAATCACCATTGTGCATGCTTAATATGCTAATTGAATATTAAACAGCACACCTGTGAGAGGAGTTTTCCACCATTTTTTAACATGGGATGTATGAAGAGGAAGGGAGGACATGCTATACATTTAGGGGGAAACTCACAGTGGGCTATCAGAAAGATTGTAACCCAGAAGAAATGGACCAATCTGGTCTCTGAAGGTTAAAAAGCTTCTCCCACTACTGTGGTCAGTGATCCCTCTTCCCAAAGAGAAGTGGAACCCTCTTCTAGTCAGAATCGGTAAGGTGATTCCTTAAGATTATTATTATTATTATTTTATTATTATTATTTGCTGAGGCAGTTGGGTTTAAGTGACTTGCTCAGGGTCACACAGCTAGGAAGTGCTAAGTGTCTGAGGTCACATTTGAACTCAGGTCCTCCTGACTTCAAGGCTGGTGCTCTATCCACTGCATGGCCTAGCTGCCCCAAGAGTCTTCTTTAATAAAATTTCCTCCACAAAACTGACCATATGTTAGGGCATAAAAATCTGACAATCAAATGCAGATGCTTCCTTTTCAGACCACAATGCAATAAAATTATATTCAATAAAAGGGCAGGGAAAGATAGACTAAAGACTCATTGAATATTAAATAATCTAACTCTAAAAATTAAGTGGGTCAAACCACAAATCACAAAAACAACCCATAATCCATAATAACAATAGAATGATAATAGATAACGTGCTGAAACCTATGGGATGCAGCCAAAGCAGTTCTTAGGGGAAATTTCACATTTCTAAATAGCTATATGAATAAAATAGAGAAAGAGGAGATCAATGAATTGGGCATACAACCAAAAAATCTAGGAAAAGAACAAATTAAAGCCCCCCAATTAAATGCCAGATTAAAAATTCTGAAACTCAAAGGAGAGATTAATAAAATTGAAACTGAGAAAACTATTGATATTATATATATATATGCATATATATTTAAATACATATAGAGATATATAAAAGAAAGAGTTGGCTTTATGAAGAAATCAACAAAAATAGGTAAACTTTTGGTTAATTTAATTAGAAAAAAGAAAGGAAAAAACCAAATCATCAGCATAAAAATGGAAAGGGTGAACTTAACACAAATGAAAAAGAAATTAAAGCAATAATTAGTAGTTATTTTGCCCAGCTATATAGCAGCAAGTCTGACAGTCTAACCAAACTAGATAAATATTTACAAAAATATAAATTGCCCAGATTAACAGAAGAGAAAATAAATTACTTCAGTAGTCCCATTTTAGAAAAAGAAATTGAACAAGCTATCAATGAATTCCCTAAGAAAAAATCCCCAGGGCCAGATGGATTCACAAGTGAATTCTACAAAAGATTTAAAGAACAATTAATTTCAATATTGTGCAAAGTATTTGGAAAAATAGATAGAGGAGTTCTCCCATATTCCTTCTATGACACAAATATGGTACTGATACCCAAATCAGGAAGAGCCAAAATAGAGAAAGAAAATTACAAACCAATCTCCCTAATGAATATTAATGCAAAAATTTTAAAATAAAATATTAGCAAAGAGATTACAGCAATTTATCAGCAGGCTAATATTCTATGACCCAGTGGGAGTTATATCAGGAAAGCAGGGCTGGTTCAATATCAGGAAAATTATTACCATAATTGATCATGTCAATAAGAAAACCAACAGAAATCACATAATAATCTCAATAGATGCAGAAAAAGCTTTTAACAAAATATAGCACCCATTACTATAAAAAACACTAGAGAGAATAAGGATAAAATTTAAAATAATAAGCAGTATTTATCTAAAACCAATAGCATGTTTTTTTTAATAGAGAGAAGCTGGATGCATTCCCAATAAGATCAGAGAAGAAAGAAGGATGCCCATTATCACTATTATTATTCAACATTGTACTATAAATGTTGGCTTTAGCAGTAAGAAAAGAAAAAGAAATGAAAGGAATTAAATAGGTAATGAGGAAATAAAACTATCACTCTTTGCAGATATGATAATATACTTAGAGAATCCTAGAAAATCATCCAAAAACCTATTTGAAGTAATTAGCAACTTTAGCAAAGACAGGATAGAAGACCCATACAAATCATTAGCATTTCCATATATTACTGACAAAGCCCATCAGCAAGAAATAGAAAGAGAAAACTTTTTAAATTACTGTGGACGAAATAAAACACATGAGGGTTTACCTGCCAAGATAAACCCAAGAATTATATGAACACAATTATAAAACACTTCTTACACAAATAAAATCAGTTCCAAACAATTGGAAAAATATCGATTGTTCATGGGTATGCCAAGCTGATATAATAAAAGTGACAATTCTGCCTAAATGAATCTACTTTTTCAGTGCTATACCAATCAAATTGGCAAACATACAAATCACAAAAACAATCTATAATTTCAAACAAGAGAATGACAATCATTTTGTAGAGCTAGAAAGAATAATAACAAAATTTATCTGGAAGAGCAAAAAAATCAATATTAAGGGAATTAATGAAAAAAAAAGATGGTGGCTTAGCAGTACCAAACCTAAAACTATATTTTAAAGCAACAGTCATCAAAACCATTTGGTACTGGCTAAGAAATAGAAATCAATGGATCAGTGAAATAGATTAGATACACATGATACAATAATCAAGACCTACAGTAATCTAGTATTTGATAAGCCCCCAAACTCCAGCTTCTGGAATAAGGACTCACTCTTTGACAAAAAGTGCTGGGAAAATTGGAAGCTAGTATGGCAGAAACTAGATATAGATCCACACTTAACAGTTATTGTATACCAAGATAAGAACAAAATGGGTTCATGATGTAGGCATAAAGAGTATTATAAATAAATTAGAAGAACATAGAATAGTTTACTTCTCAGATCTGTGTCCAAAGAAGAAATGGAATTCATAATTGAACACCAAATAGATAATTTTGATTATATTAAGTTAAAAAGTTTTTGTACAAATGAAACTAATGCAGATAAGATTAGAAGGAAAGCAATAAATTGGGAGAACATTTTTACATTTAGGGTTCTGATAAAGGTCTCATTTCTAAAATATATGGGGAATTGACTCAAATTTATAAGAATTCAAGCCATTCTCCAACTGATAAATGGTCAAAGGATATAAACAGACAATTTTCAGATGAAGAAATTGAAACCATTTCTAGCCATATGAAAAGGTGCTCTAAATCACTATTGATCAGAGAAATGCAAATTAAGACAACTCTGAGATACCACTACCCACCTGTCAGATTGGCTAAGATGATAGGAAAAGATAATGATGAATGTTGGAGGGGATGTGGGAAAAGTGGGACACTGATACATTGTTGGTGGAACTGTAAATGAATCCAACCATTATGGAGAGCAATTAGGAACTATGCTCAAAAAGTTATCAAACTTCTCATCAATTGGAGAATGGCTGAATAAATTATGATATATGAATGTTATGGAATATTATTTTTCTGTAAGAAATGACCAGCAGGAGGAATACAGAGAGGCCTGGAGAGACTTACATGAACTGATGCTAAGTGAAATGAGCAGAATCAGGAGATCATTATACACTTCAACAACAATACTATATGATGATCAGTTCTGATGGAAGTGGCTCTCTTCAACAATGAGATGAATCAAATCAGTTCCAATTGATCAATAACAAAGAGAACCAACTACACCCAGTGAAAAAACTATGGGAAATGAGCATGGACCACAACATAGCATAACCACTCTTTCTGTTGTTGTTTGCTTGCATTTCTGTTTTCCCTCTCAAGTTTGCTTTTGTGTTTTTTGTTTTTTTGTTTTTCACTTTTGTTTCTAGATCTGATTTTTCTTGTGCAACAAGATAATTGTATAAATATGTATACATACATTGGATTTAACTTATACTTTAACATATTTAACATGTATTGGACTACCTGCCATCTAGAGGAGAGGGTGGGGAGAAGGAGGGAAAAGTGGGAACAGAAGGTTTGTAAGGGTCAATGTTGAAAATTACCAATGCATATGTTTTATAAATAAAAAGTTATAAAAATTATTTTAAAAATAAAAAATAAAACCTTTGAAATGGTAAAAAAAAAAAAAAAAAAAAAAGTTATCCAACTCTGCATATCCTTTGATCCAGCAATGTTTCTACTGAGCTTATATCCCAAAGAGATCTTAAAGAAGGGAAAGGGACCTGTATGTGCAAGAATGTTTGTGGCAGCTCTTTTTGTAGTGGCCAGAAACTGGAAACTGAGTGGATGCCATCAATTGGAGAATGGCTGAATAAGTTAAGGTATGTGAATGTTATGAAATATTTTTCTATAAGAAATGATCAGCAGGATGATTTAAGAAAGACTTGGAAAGATTCACATGAACTGATACTGAGTGAAGGGAGCAAAACCAAGAGAACATTGTACAGAGTAACAAGATCATGTGATGATCAACTGTGATAGATTTGACTCTTCTCAACAATGTGGTGATTCAGGCAATTCCGATAGATTTGGGATGGAAATGCCATCCACATCCAGAGAGAAAACTATGGAGACTGAACATGAATTGAGGCACAGTATTTTCCGTTTCTGTTTGTTTGCTTTTCCTTCCTCATGGTTGTTTTTTTTTCCCCCCTTTTGGTTTGATTTTTCTTGTACAACATGACAAATATGGAAGCATGTTTAAAAGGATTGTATATGTTAACATATATCAGATTATTTGCTCTCTTGGGAAGAGGGAGGTAAAGGAGGGAAGGTGAAAAATTCCGATCACAAGTCTTACAAAAATAAATGTTGAAATCTATATATATATTTGGGAAAATAAAATACTATTGAGAAAAAGATAAAGTGCAAGTGAAGCTCAGGGAGATGCAGGTAAGAAAACAGATGAAACTCAGTTTTGCACCGATGGTGATAATCCAAGCATTTCTACAATGCCCAGAAGGTTATTTATGAGCCAAAGATATATGGCGCTTCTCCGAACTGAACCGCATTGATTAGTGATAAGGCATCCTCCCGGAGGGATGAGCTGAACTCTTCCTCGTTTTCTCAGCAGACCATCATCCCCCACCGCTGATGTCACTGATCATTTATCTCAGGTTGGACTCTCTCTCCACCGGAACTTCCAACCCAAGAAGAGATTGCGAATGCCATTAGGCCCCTCTAATATGGCAAAACGTGTGATGCCGGTTCCCTTGCGGCAGAGACCTACAAAGCAGGGGCCTACTGCCGGTACAAAGGCTGGCTGAAATCTGGCTGTACGGCAGGAGAAGGGCCCTTGCTATCCATCTCCAAAAGGGAAAGTTAAGGGTTGTTTTTAGGCCGTGAGACAATCGCAGTGGGGTCTCTGGATCACTGCGGGCAGGGTTCTTGCACGAGTCCTCCTGACTCTTCGTGTGGAAGACAATCATCTCCTCGGGAGTCCGCGGCTTTCGAAAGGTCCAGTCAATGGCACTTGCTGCCGGACAACTCCAGGAGAGCAGCCAGGAGCGGAAGACATCCGCGTGCAATGTCCATCCCCTGACCAGCCCTTTGTCTGGCGCGAGGGCTTAGGGAAAGTAGCAGTCGCCTAGGCCAGCTTGCGGAGGGCGCGCTCCCACGGTTCTCCATGCGCCCCCTTTTCACCGCGCAGTGGGACGAGGCGGGGTGCCGGTCTCCATGCTTTCGGGGACGTTGTCAGGCGTCTTCCCTGAGGACCGCCCCCACACTGAGGCACCGGATCTAACCCAAAAAGCCGGGGCACCAAGACCCAGGTGCAGGGGGAGCTGGCGAGGCTTTTTGTTCCCGGGTGACAGTGCTCGGGCGGCCGCCGAGGGCGGGATGCGGAGCCAGCCCTGGTCCTCGGCCTGAGCATCCGTACCAAGAAAACGGAAGTTCTCTGCCAGCAGAACGGCGCATCCCTCCATGGAGCGGGCACGGAGAGCAGGGGGAGAAAAGGAGCATGCTGTGGAGAAGCTCATCTACCTTTTCGGTGAACTTCCAGGGAGACCCGCAGATGATGGCGGTGATGAAGGCTCCAGGAGCCGGCTCCCTTCCGGAGGCTCCAAAACAAAGGGAGAGAGAGGCGGTACCAGGCCGTGTGCAGGGCCGCTGCGCTGGCCGCGCTGTGCAGGCCTCGGAACTTGGGCAGCCTGGCGGGAAACGGGCTCCCGGCGGTCCGAAGCGTCTTGGGGGGACTCCGAGGATCGCCCGGCAGGGCTAGGGACCGGGCACTGAGGCCCTTTCTTGAGCTGCCCTGCCAAGCATCCGTGCAACTCTGTGTGGGCGCCAGCTATAGGCTTGCCTAGTTTTACCTAGAACTCCCACAGAGCAAGCGCTCGCGGGGGAGGCGGAATAAGCGCCCTCTGAGAACGTCGGGGTAGAGCGGGAGTCAGGGGAGCCGGGGTGCAGGATGCCCTTCACCAAGGAAGGGCTGTGTCCTGTGGTTAAGGCGGCGGCTCAAAAGGACCGTGAGAGGCAAACATTGGGAAACACCCCCTTCCCACCTGTGGTAGATCCTCCCAAGTCATGGTGGTTTGACCCGAGTGGACCCCTGACATTATGTCATCGTTTTGGTCCTCTTCAGCTATGAAGTTCAACAGCAATTAATATCGCCCTCCATCTTACAGACTCCGAAATTAATGCTCTGAGACCATAATCACCGGGCCAGAGGTGACACAGAAGGATTAAAGTCCTGACCTGATCTCAAGTTCAGTCATGTTTCTGTAACTCTAGGCTGGCTTTCTTCTAAGCTTTTCTTTGCATATTAAATCCCAAGCTTCAGGATAGATCTTCCCATAGAAACTTTTCCTATTCTCTGTTCAATTTCCCCAGGGCCCATTCTGTTCTGTGGGATAGCTAGCTAATTGCACGTTCAAATTAACAAGTGCTATTGAATCACTTCTTTGCAGGTAACATGATCTTTTTTTTAATTCAAATTTAAAATCACTGAAAAAAAAAAAGATGAAACCCTTGTAATATCTATGTCTAGTCCAACAAATTAAATTCTTTCATTGGCCATCACGTGATCTTTAATAAGAGCCCAAAGATAATGTCTTAGCCCACAGCAGAGCTCTGCCTCTATGTTCTGTCCCATCTACTTTTTATTTGTTTTTTATGTGCCTGATTATTTTCATGCTATATCTTGATAAGCTCCTCTAGTGCAGGGACTGTTTTTGCCTTTCTTTGTATTCTTGACACAGAGCCCTGCACACAGTATTTCATAAATGATTGTTGATTGAAAGTAGGAGAGAGAATTTGAACTGATCCAGGCGAAGTTCCTCAATCATCCCATGTACCTGGAGGGAACCTGTCGGGTTTTCTTGCACAGAAAGGTTTAATTCCTGGAAACATTTATGGGGAAATTGGGTAGCCTGAACACAAATGAGATATTCCAGGAAACTAAACCAACACTGCCATCTAGTGTTCCAAGAAAGACCCAGCTTCAGTTTTAGGCACAATCTTAGTCCCAATTTGGACTAAATCGGAACTAAATTTTCCGAAGTATTTAATATTGGGTGGGAGTGAAACCCTCTCACCCACAAATCCTTGGCTCCTGTTCTCTCTTACATAAGTAAGGTGAGTTAGACTTGAAAAGAGGTTCTTAACCTGACATCAACAGGCTTGAAAGGGGTGTTTGTGGCTGTACTTGCATAGGAAAAAAAATTACACCTTATTTTCAATTATTTAAACAATACATTACTCTGAGAAAAGGTCCGTAGGTTTCTCTAGATTGCTGAAGGGGTACATGACAATAAAAAGACTAAGACTCCCCTGACTAACTGATATCAGGGTAGTCCATTCTCATATTCGTGGGAGATCCAACTAAGATCTTCCCTCTCTACCATACCTCAACTTGCACCAAAAAGGGAAATCACATCTTCTATCTCTTTAAAGGGTCAAAACCTCTTCCCAAAATTTCTCTCTGTCAATTATTTTTAATTCAATTTTAAAAATTTTAAAAGTTCTCTCTGTGTCAAATATTAATTGCAGTACATGGCATATATGAAGTGCTTAATAAATACTTGTAGACTGATGCAATAAGTGTTTAAATGGTTGAAGATTTTTTCATCTATCAACCTAACAAGTCATTTATCTGACACAATGACAGACATAATCTTTCAGAAGGGTACAATATGTAAGTAAAAACCTCCCACCCTGGCTACTTTTGCCTGACTGCTGACAGGCCTGGATGGCTGCCTTTCCTTCAATGTCTTTGTCACTGAATTGAGCAGAAAGAGAGGTGTGTCTGATAGCGAGCATCGCCTCCTGTCATTTGAGAATAAGAGATCTGAGATAACAGGAAGCAGCTCACAGAGCTCTAGGCGCTAAATCTCATGGACACGCCGGCGGGTCTGCTTCTGAGAGCCCCTATTCATAGTCCCAGCAGTTCCAATTACCCCCATCCTGCCCAGAAGTCTGCCAAAGACCTAGAAAAAGAGGGAAAGGCAGCAGCCCTCAGAGATGAAATACATACACTTAAATCCACTGGAAGCTCTCTTACCTGCTCTTTCCCCAAAGTCCCAAAGCCAAGTTCAAAAATATCACCAAACTGGTGAATTCTGGCACCCCCTTAATTTCCAGGTTTTTCCCCACCACAAAATGTTTATACATTGTTTTGATTAGTACTAATCTCTCCCTTAATCTGTCCTTCTTATTTCCCTCTCCATTATCCCCTTTCCCTCCTGTTTTTCCCTATTGAATTTAATGTATTTCTATAACGGAGTGTGGATTTTTTTTTCCTCCTTTGACCAGTTTAGAGTAAGGATCAAATATCTCCGGTTCCCCCAATTCTTCCTCTTTGTTTATGTAGACTTTTACTTGTACACCCAGATTATGTGATATAATTCTCCCTATCATTCTTTTCCCTTATTTTAAGATCATCAAAATGGTAGAATTCTATGCGCATCATCGCTACAGATTAGAATGTAAATAATTTATCCTTATTTAGTCCTTATTGATTAATTGTTCTCTCATGTTTACCTTTCTATGTTTTTCTTGATTCCATGTTTGTATTTCAAAATTTCTATGTAGCTTTGGTCTATTTATCAGAAATGCTTGGAAGTCCCTGATTCATTAAAGATCTCTTTTTTCCCCTGTGGGATTATATTCAGTGTTTCTGAATAAAGTATTCTTAGTTGTAATCTTATATCCTTTGCTTTTGGAAATCTCATACTCTAAAATCTCCATTCCTTTATAGTGATAGCTGTGGCTTCTTAGAACTTGGTTTTTTTCTCTTTCTGGCTACTTCTAGCATTTTTTTTTCTTTTCTCTTGAACTTTAACTTTAATTCTGAGATTCTTCATTTGGGGGTTGACAGAGCCTCCAATAGGCACTATTCCTTTACCCTGCAAAAGTTTAGACCTCTCTGTACTGGATTTGAGACTTCATTTGTCTTTTTGTATTGTCTCTCCCTGAAGTGGGTGCTTTGGATATTTGCCATAGGATCTTTTTTATCCTTTCTCTGAACTCTTTAAAAATCTGTTCTCCCATTTACATGAACTGATGCTAAGAGAACACTGTATACAGCAACAACAATTCCCAGTTGTTAAATGTTCAAGGGGTATGAACAGAAAATTTTCAGATGATGAAATTAAAACTATCTATGGTCATATGAAAAAAATATTCTAAATCACTATTGATTAGAGAAATGCATATTAAGACAGTTCTTAGGTACCACTTCATACCTCTCAGATTGGTTAAGATGATAGGAAAATATAATGATGAATGTTGGAGGGGATGTGGGAAAACTAGGACCCTAATACATTGTTGGTAGAGTTGTGAACTGATTCAACCATTCTGGAGATCAATTTGAAACTATGCCCACAGGGCTATAAAACTGTGCATAGCCTTTGACCCAGCATTGCCATCACTGGGTCTGTTTCCCAAGAAAAGGGATTGGAGATATGTGGGGAAAGAACACACATATGTAAAAATATTTGTAGAGCTCTCTTTGTGGTAGCAAAGAATTGGAAAATGAGTAAATGTCCATCAATTGGGGAATGGCTGAATAAGTTATGGTATATGAAAGTAATGGAATATTATTGTTCTGTAAAAATGATGAGCAAGCTGATTTTTGAAAGGTCTGGAAAGATTTATGTGAACTGATGCTGAATGAAACAAGCAGAACCAGGAAGACATTGTACACAATAACAGCAAGAATATGTGATGATCAACTATGAAAAATTTGGTTCTTCTCAGTGGTTCAGTGATCTGAAGTAATCTCAATAGACTTTAAACATAAAATGCCATCTGCATCCAGAAAAAAGAACTAAGGAGATTAGATATATATTAACACATGGCATGTTTCACATTTTTTTCTGTGTTTTTTGATCTCTTCCATGGTTTTTCCCTTTTGTTCTGATTTTTCTCTTCCAACATGATTCATAAAGCAATCCATGTTTTAAATTTTAAAAAAACATAGCAAAAACAAGATTATGCAAAATCAATTCTGCTGGATGTGGCTCTTTTCAACAATGATTCAGGTCAATTTTAATAAACTGTGATGGAGAGAGCCATCTGCACCCAAAGAGACGACTGTGGGGATTGAATGTGGATTACAACATAATATTTTCACTTTTTTGTTGTTTTCTTGCTTTTTGTTTTCTTTTGTTTTCCTTTTTGATCTGAATTTTCTTATACAGCATGACAATTGTGGAAATGTGTATAGAAGAATTATACATGTTTAACATATTGGATTACTTGTTATCTAGGGGAAAGATGGGAGAAGGGAGATAGAAAAATTTGGAACACAAGGTTTTTCAAGGGTGAATGTTAAAAACTATCTTTGTATATATTTTGAAAATAAAAAGCTATTTAAAAAAAAGAAAGTGGGATTTATTACCTTGAGAAGTAATGACTTCCTCTTCATTGGAGATCTCCCTTGTTGGAGATCGTACAGAAGAGATTATTGCTGAAGAGTAGGTTGAATCTGACAGCCTCTGGGAATTTCTTCCAATCTGAACTGTGGAACTGTGATTTACCATTGTTAAAAATTTAATCAATGTTAAGACAAAGTTTGTAGTCCACTAAAGGTCAGTTTATCTTTATAGGAACTACCATTTGGCAATGCTGTCCCAATCAGAACTTGTGAAATTGATGTTTTGAATCAATTATAAAACTATTTTTATTCCCCCAAAACTGTTTTCCCAAAATCTAAGGTGCACATCAAACTATACCCAGTGTTTCTCTATCCTGGCTAAACCTTCACCTTCAATGTCCACAGAACTCCCTGTCTATTTTCCTATTGCAAATCTAGACTTTTAAAAGATTTACTGATCAGGACTTAATTGGGAACATTTTTGAGATTTTTTTGGATGAATTGGGTTGGGACTGGGAGTTCAGTTGTATTTCTTCCTGCTTTTTTTGCCCTCTTAACTCACTTCATCATCTTTGAGGGATTTCTCACAGTGGCTCAGCAATCGTATCACCAGTACCTTCATACCCCTAGGATGTAATGTGGTGATTTAAGTACCTAAAGAACAGTTATCAAGGTGGAAAAAGTGAATAAAGCACCGGACTTGGATTCAGGAAGAGATGAGATTAAATGCTACCAAAAGATACTTATTAGCAGTGTGGCCAGGGCAAGTCATCTAACCACTCAGCCTCAGTTTTCCTCATCTGTAAAATTGGGCTCATAATAATAGCACCTACCTTACTGAGTTATTGTAAAGAATAAATGAGACAATGTATGTAAATTATTTTGCAAATCTTTAAATAGTATATAAATGTTATCTATTATTATATTTCTATCTGCCATTTCTCCCCTCTCCCCCCCCCCCCGCCAGTTTCAACTACCTATTTAGTGATTTTTTGTTCTAGCCTTTTAAAAGTTTTTTCCCCCCTTGGCAAGTAAAAATGAGAACAAAATAAGAGTTGATCAGGTCTTCCTTCTTTTTATTGTCTCTTATCATCATCCTATCTACCTCAAGGAGCAGTCTTAACTCTTCTTTGATCCTTCTCTTTTCCCCAAATCCTTTTGTTTTTCTTAGCTTTCCCTGCCAGCCTCAGCTCATTCTCCTATTTCCTACATTATCTTCTCTTTTCCACTCCATTCTTATCTCTTTAAAATCTCAAATGGTGACTAAGTTCCTAAGTATCAATATCAGTGTTTTTAGACAATTCCCTCTTTTTTTTTTCTCAGAATTGTTTCTTGGTATTTTCAGAATTTCATTCTGGAGAGTTTCACATTCCTTCTTGTCTGACTTTGCCTTTTGAATCTTAAGCCTTTGGCTCTTACCTGTCCTTTCTCAGAACTCTTTGAAATATTAGGTACATGTCAGACTATGCCTAATGTTCCTCTCCCACGCAAATTCCAAATCAGAGTCATGGCTTCCCCCCAGCTTCCCATCATTTTCACTCAAGAATAAGATCTGGAATAACTGTTCTCATTAGTTTCTTCACTTTTTAAAGAATGAAATCATCCTACAGGCAACTCACCATATTATCTACCTGCTTGGGTTCTAGATAATCAAAATCTCCCATCACCATTAGAAAATGCTGTTATGTTAGACCTGTAATCTGTAACTTAGACTTCTTTTATCTAGGTGGTCCCTACAGGACAATGTTATTTCTATTTCTGCTTCCACTGATTTTCTCCCAACTGCTCTCCACCATTTTCCCAATTGTGGCTCCTAGACTGGCTCACACGAGTGAGAAGTTATTCTTAACAAACAATGCTATTTTGATCTCACTCTCTTTCCTCCCCCCTTTCAAAAAACAACCCCCCAAAAAAACCCTTTGTTTTCGTTTTTCATTTTACTCAGAGCTATATTCCATTCATGGATCTTTCCCTC
Source organism: Sminthopsis crassicaudata (assembly GCF_048593235.1). NCBI lineage: Eukaryota > Metazoa > Chordata > Mammalia > Dasyuromorphia > Dasyuridae > Sminthopsis > Sminthopsis crassicaudata. The sequence goes on from NC_133618.1 coordinate 147,606,217, forward strand.
TACCAAGTCTTAACTATACCTACAAGATCAAATTTGCCTCCTTATACTAGACTGTCTAGTACTTCTTGCTAGATAATTATGTATTGTATATTCTTTATGGTATCTAGCTTGGTCAATATACATAGGCCATTTTGTCCTTCCTCCATCATTTATGAATAGATACATGACTAAATGTTTTATTGTTGGATCATTTATTGGATTTTCTCTTATGACTTTCTGGTCCTCTCTACCATTATTCTTTTGTTTTCTTATCTTGTGTTTTCTGTGGTATCTAGCTTTGTCACTGTATGTAGGCAGTTTTGTTCTTCCACTTTCATTTTCTGTCTAATGTCCATTATTTATCAGATGAAATTTGCTCTTATCCAGTAGATTGTCTTCATGCCATAGTCCAAAGTTCTAAATCCAACTCTCAGGTACTAGCTCTTTGAACAACTCTTCATTTTTCAAATCTGCCCTTTCCTTCAATGAGAATCTGCAGTGACAGTTCCACTTATTTCCCTCAGGTCTTTAATTTCCTATGAGAGATTTATAATTTTTTCCAAGGCTTTCTAGATTCCTTCTAACTGTATCACTTGTGCTCACATGAATCACTAGGCTTAGGTAGTAATTTGAAATTTCCTGGGTAAATGACCTACAAAGACAAAGATCTCTTCATGGTTGTTAGATGAAGAGTGGTCTCCTCAGCAGGGAGTTACCAAATGTCATCTGTTCTTCCTTTGATCCTGTAAAGTTCTTGTGATTAAAAATGTCAGAATGAAAAGTTGGTAGGAAGGTGTGGTTAAAAAATTACTTATAAGAAAAAAATCTGCAGTTTTTAGTGGACTGCAAACTCACTATAAATTAACAGAATAAATTAATAACAACAATAACAAAAAAAAACCTAATATAGTCTTTAGGGTTAGAGGAATAATGTCCAGAATATAGATGGTAATAGTCCTGTCATCTTCTGCTCTACTCAGGCTGTGGAATATTGTATTAACTCCTGGACACTATGATTTAAAAGGGTATTGATTAACTGGATGTTTAAGATTATTTTTATGAAACATGATATAGCTGTTCCAAAATGTCGAGAACTGGAGGTGGGAAAGAGTAGACTTGTTCTTTTGGCATAAGAAAGTAGAATTAAAAGGAAAGGGTAAAAGTTGCAGGACATGTTTAAGCTCAATATAAAGGAAAGCTTTCTAAGCATTCATACTATCCTAAAGTGGAATGGACCATCTTGGGAGATAATCGTTTCCTCTTCACTAGGGATTTCCAGGTTCAAGTTGTATAATCACTTATCAGGTATGTGTTGAAGGCTTAAACATGACTGGAAATTTCGGGTGTTGCAGTGGGCAGGGGGCTAGCCCTGCATAGGCTGAAGTTGCAGGAAGCTGGGGGGGAAGGAAGGAATAGTACAGTGAGGAGGGGATAGATTCATTTGCCCTTCTGCCTGTGACGAAGTGTGTGGGCTGCTGTTGTCTGGAAGCTGGCTGGCTACTTTGAGGAAGATGGATGTTTATTTTTAGCAGGATCATTTATCTCCCCTTTAATTAGCAAAGTCCAACAGGAGCCACCATCAGAGCCCCTGCTGCTACCCAGACTGACTCTATAAATATACCCCGATGGGGACATATTAGCACATTCCTAGCAGGGAAGGCACAGTAACAATATGTCAGAGTTTCTTGTCCCTCTTTTAGACTGAGATGGTGGGCAGTATACATAGAATAACAGAGAACTCCAAGGTCCCATAGTCTCATCCCACTTTTTACAGCTGAAGAAACAGACACCCAAAGAAATCAATTGTACAAGGTCTTCCAATGACAGAGCCAGGACTTGAGTCCTTATTTCCTAACTCATAACAATCATAAATGTAGACCCAAAAGGAACCAAATCTTACTCTTTTATTTGGTCATTTGTAGTATGATAGCAGAAATATATGTGTGTATCTATATCTGTATACCTCCTTTTTCTAGCCAGTTCTTTGATCTCTGTACCATTGTGAAAATGCTATGCTTTTTCTAAATATTTCTAAATCAATACTAACAGGAATTTGTATTTACCTGTTAGAAAGTTTTATATCAAATTCTCTCTTGGTGTTCCACTTTATATGTGGCATAAGTTTAATATTAATTTTAAAAATTAAATATTAAAAAAAAGCAATTAGAAACTCTTTTCTTATTATGAAAGCAGAAATTGTAATTAGACACTTACTGATGCCCAGCTAATTCTCTTACTTTTGATACTGGAGGTGAGAAGGAGGGACTAGAGATTAGGATTAACTCTCCATTTCTGTAAAAAGCCCTAGTGGGAGGAAGGAATGAGCTGCCTTTTTGCAAGAGAGACAGCCATCCCAGTCTATGAGATCACATTTTTATCAAGTTTTATTAACCGCTGGCAGAGTGCTTTTCATACAGCACTCCTGGAAAGTATATATTACAGACATTATTACCCCTATTTTATAGATGAGTAAAGTGAGGTGCAGAGAGGTTAGTCCACATAGCTAATAAGTAACAGAGTTGGGACTCTTATGTCTAGAATGCTTTCCACTAAATCGCATGACTTGGGTATCCTTTGATCTTTGCTTTCCTTGAGGAAAAGATGAAATTCTGTTCTTCTTTCCTCCTATCCAACAATATCTTCATTCATAAATTCTAATGCTTGGATATGGAATTGTTCAACTGGGGATTTCTTAGAGACATCATGGAAGCTGCAGATGAACTATAAGATGAAGAGGAAGCATTGTGTGATGGAAAGAGCAAAATGGAAAGATCCCTGATCTAGCAGTCTAAGGATGGATACTCAAGTTCTAGATATACTTTTGTACCATAAGAAATAACAAAAGAGATGATTTCAGAGAAACCTGGGAAAAGTTTAAATGAACTCATGCAGTGAAATGAGCAGAACCAGAAAAAACAATTCATACTATAATAATATATAAATAACTTTGAGAAACTCAAGAACTCAAATTAATGAAATGAACAAACATATTTCTAGAGGATCAATAATAAAGCCTGCTATTAACTTTCTGACAAAGAGTTGATGATCTCAAGATGAAGAATTAGGTATACATTTTTGGACATGACTAATATGGAAGTTTGTTTCAGTTGACTATGCAGATTATTATGAGGATTTTGTTTTATTTTTAATTTTTCAGTGGAGAGAGGTGAGAGAAAATAATTGCTTGCTAATTGAAAACATTTTATTTAATTAAAAAAATAAAGTGGGTATGAAATAAGTTCTATTTTAAGCAAAAGGGAACTACCCATATTATGCTAGGAACAATATAACCTTCACCCTGCTTGCAAGACAGGAAGCTAGCAGCCTTCACTAACTCAGGGACCTTCACCTAAAAATCAGGAATAGGATGACTTTGAAAAAATTTTGAGATAGAAAAATACGATCTCCTCTTCAATCTGTAACTCCTTCTTCTTCCCATCTGGTCTTAAGCTGTTGACCACCATTTACAGGAGAAGGAACCTGGTGGGAGGGAACAAAGGAGTCATACTCAACTAGCTGTATGACCTTAGAGAAGTCACTTAATCTCTCAACCTCATTTTCTTCCTTTGTAAAATAAATTAGCTTTTAAGGTTTCTTTAAATACTAACTTTATGGTCCTATGAGTGAGTTTGCCTGACATAGAGATAGGAAACAAGTCATCTTGAGGGGTAGATAATTAAATACAAATAAAAAGAAGGGAAGGCAAAATAGTTATTGTACAAAATTGGAACACATAGGAAAAAGTTTGTTAATTCTGTTCCATAGAGAATTTGTCATTACTGTCAAATCACTTTTTGACATTTTGTGAAGTGAATAATTACTGGAATAAATGTATGGCTGTATAAAAAATGCTCTACATTATTATTGATAAGAGAAATGCAAATAAAGACAACTCTGAGATGCCACTTCACACCTCTCAGATTGGCTAAAATTACAGGAAAAAAATGTTGGGAGGAAATGTGGGAAAACTGGGATACTGATACATTATTGATGGAGTTGTGAAATGATCCAACTATTCTAGAGAGTAATTTAGAATTATGTCCAAAGAACTATAAAACTGTACATATTCTTTGACCCAGCAGTCTCTACTGGTTCTGTATCCCAAAGAGATTATAAAAAAGGGAAAAGGACCCACATATTCAAAAATTTTGTAGCAGCCCTTTTTGTAGTGGCAAGAAAATGGAAACTAAGTGGATGCCCATAAGTTGGGGAATGGCTGAAAAATTATGGTAGATGAACGAAATGGAATATTATTATTCTATAAGAAATGATCATCAGGCTGATTTCAGAAAAACCTGGAATGACTTACAATCACTGATGCTGAATGAAGTGAGCAGAACTAAGAGAACATTGTACACAGTAACAATAAGATTATGTGATGATCAACTGTGATGGACTTGGCTCTTTGCAACAATAAGGTAATCTGAAGCAGTTACAATAGACTTGTCATGAAAAGAACCATTTGTATCCTTAGAGAGAACTATGGAGATTGAATGTGGATCAAAACACAGTATTTTCACCTTTATTGTTGCTGTTGTTTGTTTGCTTTGTTTTTTTTTCCTTTCTCATTTTTTTGATCTGTTGTGGGTTGTTTTTTTTTTTTGCACAACATGATGAATATGGAAATACATTTAGAAGAACTGCACATGTTTAATCTATATTGAATTGCTTACTGTCTTGGGAAGAAGGAAGGGGGAAAGAAAGAAAGAAAAATTTGAGATACAAAATTTTGCACAGGTATATGTTAAAAACTATCTTTTCAAATACTAAAGAGTGGAAAGGGACCTGTATGTGCCAAAATGTTTGTGGCAGCTCTTTTTGTTGTAGCTAGAAACTGGAAGTTGAATAGATGTCCATCAATTGGAGAATGGTTGGGTAAATTGTGGTATATGAAGGTTATGGAATATTATTGCTCTGTAAGAAATGACCAGCAGGAGGAATACAGAGAGGCTTGGAGAGACTTAAATCAACTGTTGCTGAGTGAAATGAGCAGAACCAGAAAATCGCTGTACACTTCAACAACAATACTGTATGAGGATGTATTCTGATGGAAGTGGAAATCTTCAACATAAAGAAGAGCCAACTCACTTCCAGTTGATCAATGATGGACAGAGGTAGCTACACCCAGAGAAGGAACACTGGGAGGGGAATGAAAATTGTTAGCACTAATATCTGTCTGCCCAGGTTACTTATACCTTCGGAAGCTAATAATTAATGTGCAACAAGAAAAAGGTATTTACACACATATATTGTATCTAGGTTATATTGTAACACATGTAAAATGTATGGGATTACCTGCCATCGGGGGGAGGGAGTGGAGGGAGGGAGGGGATAATTTGGAAAAATGAATAAAAAAATAAAATAATAAAAAAACAAAAAAAAACCTATCTTTTCATGTATTTTAAAAAGTAAAAAAAAGAAGTGTATGATTGACATATTTCTTGGTTTTACTGTTGAACAGGATCAGGCAAGCGGTTCACAGCATCCCCTGATGGCAGTGTTTAAGTTTGAAGTTTGTCTGTAACATTTCCATTCTTTACCCTTTCTTCCCACTTTTAATCCTCTTTTTTTCTCAGCCTAGACTTCAGTGCCTTCTTAGTACCATCTCTCTTGTTAGAGAAAGATATTGAGAAATTTATTTGCTAAGGTGAAATAAAATGTGAAATATTTAATGTCTTATTTCTAAGAGGGAAGGGAAAGGAATAGTATTTTTTGTACTTTTTTTATAGTTGTCTTCATTTTTCTGGTTATATATGTACTTTAATTTTAAAAAATACACATTTCTTTCTGAACTGTATTGGAAGAAAAAAATCAGAACAAAAAGGAAAAACAGAAGAAAAAGAAAAAAAAAGTAAAAATAACATGTTGATTTACATTCATTCTCCATTTTTCTCTCTCTAGATGGTGTTTTCTGTCTAAGGTTTATTGAGATTGCCTTAGATCACTAAACTACTGAAAAGAACCAAGTCTTTCATAGTTGATTATATTGCACAATCTTGCAATTTGTGTACACTATATTCTTGGTTCTACTTGTTTCCCTAAGCATCAGTTTATATAAATCTTTCCAGGTCTTTCTAAAATCAGCTTGTTCATCATTTTTTAATAAAACAGTAATTTCCATTATTTTTATATATCATAACTTATTTAGCCATTACCCAATTGATGGGCATCTACCCACTTTCCAATTCTTTGCCATGCAACTAGTACTATAAAAGAGAATCCTGTAAAAGGCAAAGTTATGGGTCTCTAATGGGGATTTAATAAATCAGACAAGGCTGGCTTAGTGAAGAGCTAGCCTTGGAATCTAAAAGCCTGAATTTGAATCTTTTACCTGACAGTTACAAGCTGTGTGACCTAATTTCTATGTGCCTATTTCATTTTCTGTAAAATGTAGATTCCTAACATCCAGAAGATGAGGCTCAAATGAGATGTTATATATGTAAAGCAGAGTGTATATCTTAGAATCCCTTATCATGGGTGAATTGATGGATGGATCTAATAGGGGAAAAATCTTTAAGTAGAGGTTTCCCAATACTTTTTTTGTTGTTGCTAAGGCAATTAAAGTCAAGTGACTTGCCCAGCTAGGGTCACACAGCTAGGAAGTGTTAAGTGTCTAAGACCACATTTTTTTATATGTCTCTCTTTTTTAAAATTAATTTTATAATTATAACATTTTTGACAGTACATATGCATAGGTAATTTTTAACAACATTATCCCTTGTACTCCCTTCTGTTACAAATTTCTCCCTCCTTCCATCCTCCCCCTCCCCTAGATGGCAGGCATTCCCATACATATTAAATATGTTATAGTATATCCTAGATACAATATATGTGTGCAGAACCGAAGTTTGTTGTTGTTGTTGTTGCTGCACAGGAAGAATTGGATTCAGAAGGTAAAAATAACCTGGGAAGAAAAACAAAAAGTGCTCACAGTTTACACTCATTTCCCAGTGTTCCTTCTCTGGGTGTAGCTGATTCTGTCCATCATTGATCAACTAGAACTGGATTAGATTTTCTCTTTGTTGAAGATATCCACTTCCATCAGAATACCTCTTCATACAGCATTGAAGTGTACAGCGATCTTCTGGTTCTGCTCATTTCACTCAGCATCAGTTCATATAAGTCTCTCCAGGCCTCTCTGTATTCCTCCTGCTGGTCATTTCTTACAGAGCAATAGTATTCCATAACCTTCATATACCACAATTTACCCAACCATTCTCCAATTGATGGACATCCATTCAACTTCCAGCTTCTAGCCACTACAAAAAGAGCTGCCACACACATTTTGGCACATACAGGTCCCTTTCCCTTCTTCAGTATTTCTTTAGGATATAAGCCCAGTAATAGCACTGCTGGGTCAAAGGGTATGCACATTTTGATAACTTTTTGGGCATAATTCCAGATTGCTCTCCAGAATGGTTGGATTCTTTCACAACTCCAACAACAATGTATCAGTGTCCCAGTTTTCCCATAGCCCCTCCAACATTCATCATTATTTGTTCCTGTCATCTTAGCCAATCTGACAGGTGTATAGTGGTATCTCAGAGTTGTAAGACCACATTTGAACTCAGGTCCTCTTGACTTCAGGGCTGGTGCTCTATCCACTGTGCCACCTAGCAGCCCCCACCCAGCACTTTTAAAAACATCCTGACAATAGCTACAATATTATGTGGCTATCTACAGATAGCTCAGGGAACCAATAGGAAAGTATTTCATCCATCCCAATTTATTATGCCAAAAGAACACAAAAAACACGAATTCTACTTTTTAAAAGGGCTTTCCTTTCTCCACTTAGGAGAAATCTCCTATTCTTCCTCATCTAGGCTCGCAAGAACTCTTAAAGATCTGGGACCTATAAAGAATGGAACTTGGAATGGGATGGATGGAATCTAAATCCCTATTCCTTGATTTCAATATTCAACCTGAAAAAAAATTCCCAAAACACTGGAATAGAATTCAATATGTCTGAATTCAAATTCTGGTACCACCACATACAAATCTTGGGCAAAGCATTTATTTTCTCCATTTTAGTTTCCTCACATTTAAAATGGGAATGATAAAATTGATACTGCCCACTTCATAGGACTTCTATAAGAAGGATTACAGGATTGAGAGTGGGAATGATGTTAGAGTTCATGTAATCAGAGAGGAGGAAGACTATTGTTGTGAACTTCAGGTGTCATCTCTGACCAGGTGATCTCGCGGGTCTTTCCCCTTCTTCCATCCAGTGAATCTGTGTCATGTAACAACTTCATACCATTAGTCACTTAATGAAGTCCTGTTTGTACCTAAAAATGGCATCTTTCATCAGAAGGAGATAAGAGCAGTTGATGCCCTCAGTATTTCAGGTACTGGTAATCCCCAGTATCAGTGATGGAAATCTAAAACACAACTCCAGCTAGGGCTTTATTTTTTAAAATGGAGAATTCTTGCTTCTGGTAATAATTCTTCCCTGCCTAACAAATTGGGAAAATATTTTTACAGTTAAAGGTTCTGATAAAGGTCTCATTTCCAAAATATACAGAGAACTGAGTCTAATTTATAAGAAATTAAACCATTCTCCAATTGATCAATGGTCAAAGGATATGAACAGACAATTTTCAGATGATGAAATTAAAACTATTTCCACTCATATGAAAGAGTGTTCCAAATCACTACTGATCAGAGAAATGCAAATTAAGACAACTCTGAGATATCACTACACACCTGTCAGATTGGCTAAGATGACAGGAACAAATAATGATGAATGTTGGAGGGGATGTGGAAAAACTGGGACACTGATGCATTGTTGGTGGAGTTGTGAAAGAATCCAACCATTCTGGAGAGCAATTTGGAACTATGCCCAAAATGTTATCAAACTGTGCATACCCTTTGACCCAGCAGTGCTACTACTGGGCTTATATCCCAAGGAAATACTGAGGAGGGGAAAGGGACCTGTATGTGCCAAAATGTTTGTGGCAGCTCTTTTTGTAGTGGCTAGAAGCTGGAAGTTGAATGGATGTCCATCAATTGGAGAATGGTTGGGTAAATTGTGGTATATGAAGGTTATGGAATACTATTGCTCTGTAAGAAATGACCAGCAGGAGGAATACAGAGAGGCCTGGAGAGACTTATATGAACTGATGCTGAGTGAAATGAGCAGAACCAGAAGATCGCTGTACACTTCAATGCTGTATGAAGAGGTATTCTGATGGAAGTGGATATCTTCAACATAAAGAAGATCCAACTCACTTCCAGTTGATCAATGATGGACAGAAATAACTACACCCAGAGAAGGAACACTGGGAAGTGAATGTAAATTGTTAGCACTACTGTCTATCTACCCAGGTTACTTATACCTTCGGAATCTAATACTTAATGTGCAACAAGAAAATTGGATTAACACACATATATTGTATCTGGGTTATATTGTAACACATGTAAAATGTATGGGATTGCCTGTCATCTAGTGGAGGGAGTAGAGGGAAGGAGGGGATAATTTGGAAAAATGAATACAAGGGATAATGTTATAAAAAAGAAATTACTCATGTATATATACTGTCAAAAATTTATAATTATAAAATAAAAAATATTAATAAAAAATAAAATAAAATAAAAATAATTCTTCCCTGCCAACCTCTGCTTAGAGTTCTTAGAAAATATTCATCAATCTCTGCCGAGACACTGTTACACCTTTTCTGATTGATTCCAAGAGGGCCTTTTCAACACACGGACCCATTTCTCAAAAAATACCACTAGAGGGCACCAATTATCCTTCCTTGACCATGCTGAAACCAGGAAAACTATAAAGCACAGGCTCCTGGCCCTCTGGTCTGCTCTGTCAGCCTGAAACTAAAAACAACACACAAACAAGAAGTTGCAAATGGTGAATATTTCTCCCCCTCTCATCTTCTTATTGGTACCGGTTGTGGTGGCCAGATCCTTCTGCAGGTTCTTGGAAACAAGAAGGATTCCATAACATTCATATACCATAATTTACCCAACCATTCTCCAATTGATGGGCATCCATCCATTTTCCAGTTTCTAGCCACTATAAAAAGAGCTGCCACAAACATTTTGGCACATACAGGTCCCTTTCCCCTCTTTAGTATTTCTTTGGGATATAAGCCCAGTAGTAGCACTGCTGGATCAAAGGGTATGCACAGTTTGATAACTTTTTGGGCATAGTTCCAGATTGCTCTCCAGAATGGTCGGATTCTTTCACAACTCCACCAACAATGCATCAGTGTCCCAGCTCTCCCACATCCTCTCCAACATTCATCATTATTTGTTCCCGTCATCTTAGCCAATCTGACAGGTGTGCAGTGGTATCTCAGAGTTGTCTTAATTTGCATTTCTCTGATCAGTAGTGCTTTAGAGCACCCTTTCACATGATTAGAAGTGGTTTTAATTTTATCATCTGAAAATTGTTCATACCATTTACCAATTAGAGAATGAAAGCCAGAAATTTTAAAGACCTCATCCAAGATTATACAGGCAGATAAGAAGCTGAACAGCTATGCTGACTCTCTCTAATTTGTTTTTGGAAAAGGTGCAGGAGAAACCCTAGGCAAATTTTCCAAAAAGGAAGAATAGGAACATAGACTTAAAGTTAGAAGAGACTTTGCGTGTCATCTAGTACAACTTCCTCACTTTGCAAGTGAGAAAACAGAGATCCAAAGAAATTAAGTGACTTTCCTACATCATACGGGTTGTGATAGGACTGAGATTGGAATTCAGAGTCATGGAACCACAGATAAATGAGCTGGAAGGGACGTTATATTGTCATCTGGTCCAACTTCCTTATTGTATGAGTGAACTAAGGGTCAGAAATATTGAGATCCACCTACTGTAAATTCAGAAGTCTTCCCATTGCATCATCATCATACAGTCTTTCAAAAGTCTTTGAGACCTTCTTTTCTTTATCCCAACTCTTTCTTGTCCCTTCTAATATTCTAAAAATTCCAATTAGGCTGATCATCCATTACTGTGTGCTCTACGTAAATATCCCTTCCTGGGAAACACATTAGGTCTCTATCCCTTATTCTTCTTTAGACTTAAGGCCTCCAGTTATAATCACAAGTTGAATAGTGATTTTCAGGAATGGCTCTCCCACTAACTTAGTGTACAGTAGTTAGTATAATATCTCTGTATTGTATAAGCATTCCAATGGCCATTTGTAGATACTTTCTGTGTGTTGTTTGACTTTTTTAAAACAGTATTTCAGGGTGAAATCTTATGTGTGTAAATAGGAGGATGAGGGAAATAGGAATAGCAATAATCAACTGGTCCAGAATCCTTTCTCATTAGCCTGGTATCCAGGCAGTTTTCCTGGCCTAATTGTAAAACATGACCGGCCATATAACCCGACAAAACCCATATAATTCAAAATGAGTAGGATTTGGGAGTCTAGGCAACTTTAAACACTGCTGAGTGTAGGAGGTGAAACAAGGTAATGGAATACTCCAAAGGAGAATATGGACACCTTTCTCTCCATTCAGAGCATCTACAAATTTTAAAGTAACAGATTTGACCCTCTAGGAAATGTATGATAACGCCCTGAGATTAGGAGAAACTGAGACTTTTATGTAAAGATGAATGCTTCAAAAAGGAAAGAAGGGGAAAACTTCCTAACCATCATTACTGTCCAGAAGTGAAATGGGCTGCCTCAGGAGGTAGCATGGAATTTCCTTTCACAAAAATTCATTTAACAAAATCTGGATGATCATTTCCCTCTCTGTGCTGGGTATAGCACAGAGAGGGAATGCTCTCCCATACAAGAGCCTTGAATATCTCGTTGGACACTGAAGTTCTGTAGTTCTATGGTAACAGGCAGCTTACCTCCTGCCTCCCACTCCTCCCCTCCTCTCCATCCCCACCTCTCACCTGGAATTTTGAGCTGGAACTAAGTGCTGCTACCTGAATGCAAGAGAAGCAAATATAAGGAAAGGGAAGAGATAGAACTCTGGCAAGCTCAGCATGCAAAGGTCAGAGGAAATCATTTTCATGGATTCATAGACTGTGGTGAGTTTAGAATCATAGAATCCTAGAAAGTTGGGAAAGGAAGGAATCTTAGACATGGTCTTATAGATCCTACATATGAGAAAACTGAATCCAGAATCTCTGAACCCCAGAGAAATAAAATGATATGTTCATTTCTTTCTACAATATTCATAGTGGATACTCATACAGCTTTTTTCTTGAATACTCCGATGAGAGGAAACTTAGTATCTTCCAAGGTAGCCAATTCTACGTTCCAATAGCTCTGAATGTTATAGGATCTTCTTAAATAAAGCCTTAATTTTTCTCTCTATCACTTTCATCCATTTCCCTCGTGCTGCCCTTTGGGCACAGGTGGAACAAATTTAATCATTTGTCCTCATGTCAACCCCAGATAAATAGGATGTATCTCTCCCAGACTTCTTTCCTTTTCCTTCCACTCCCATACTACCAAGTCTCCTTTTCTCCAGGCTAGATATCCCCAGTACACTCAATTAAACCTTGAGTGATTTTTCTCACTGCCCTGTGGCCTTCTTCTGGCTATACTCTTGCTTTCTAAATGTGATATTCAGAAATAAGTGACAAACCATACTCCTGATGCAATCTGAGTAAGGTGCAACCATTACCTGCAATGTTCTGAACGCTTTATCTCTTTTTAATGAAATAAAGGATCGATGACAATAATGATGATGATGATGATGATGATGATAACTAACATTTCTATAGCATCCTATCTGCTTCTCTCTATTCACACACTCTTAGTTCAAACCCCATCACTTCTTGTTTGGACTATTGCAATAATTAGTTTCCCCACAACCAGCCTGTTCTCTCAAATCTATCCTTTAAAATTCACCAAATCGATTTCCCTAAAAGTTTGATCAGGTCACTCCCTTCCTTGAGAAGTTTCAATTAACTCTGGGCTAAAATGAAAATTCTTCATAATCTCACTCCAACCTTCAGACTGATTTTGCATTGCACACCTTCATGTGTTTTACATTCTAGTCAAACTGGCTTCTTTGCTGTTCCCCATACATGACATTCCACCTTTCACTTTGATGCCTTTGTGTCTGCTGGACACCACTGACTGAAATGTGCTTCTTCATCTTTGCATTTTGCAATTCCCAGTTCCTATCAAATCTCGTTTTAACTACTACCTTCTATACAAAGCCCTGTTCTTCTCAAAATTACTTTGCCTTCATTTGCATTTATTTGCATTAAATCTCTGAAAAATGACAATTTGTGAGGGCAGAAACTGATTGGGTTTTTCTGCATCTCGTGTCAGTACAGTGTTTGGCAAACAGTAGGTGTTTAATAAAAAACATGTGAAATTGAATTGCATTTGTGAAGCCAGAGCTTTACATGTAGAGACTGTACAAATGGAGGTGGTGGTAGTTCTGTCACTTATGGTCATGTCTAACTCTTTATGACCCCATTTGGGGTTTTCTTGGCAAAAATACTAACGTGGTTTATTCCCTTCTCCAGCTCATTTTATAGATAAGGAAACTGAGGCAGGCAGGGCGAAGTGACTTGCCCAAGATCCCAAAGCGAGCGCCTGAGGCTGGCATTGCACTCAGGAAGATGAGTCCAGGGCTTGCCCTCTATCAGTTTCTTTCATTCTAATCATGGTCATCTGCTTTTGACTGAGGGTCTGACTAATATTTAGGTATATGCATTTATCTTCTGCCTAGCTGTCCTAAAAGACGGAGGTTACCAGAAGACACACAAGGACTAACACTTGGGACCTTTCTAGTTGCCTGGACATTACTAACTTTTCCACGTCTGTATTCCTATGAGGTGGTACAGGTTATATCTAATGGGATTTTAAGCATGCTTACCCATCCAGACTGTAAACTCCTTCAAGGTTGGATTGTCAAAGGCAAGGGTCAAGTCCCATGAGAATGAGTAGGGATTATATTTTTTCCTTTGACTCTAAAGTACTTTGGCCTGACATATAGTTAAGTATTTAATAAATACTTCTTATTGGGCAGACTGACAGAAACCTAAACATAGAAATAACCCCTAAGTCTGAGGCTTTTGACATTTATTTTGCTGAAAACAAGGGAATTCAGGAGACTGAGGAAGAACGTCCTCTCCCAATGGTAACATTTCAATTGAGGGTCTGAGACATTGTAAGGAGTGGAGATCAATGGTTGCCTCTTACCATTCTGGGAAAGGAAACAATCAAGTTGAGCCATTCAGAGAGTAGAGCACCCGCGCCTTCTGTCTCTCATCTGAGCCTCGCCTCGCTGGGATAACAGTAATTCAGCCTTTCCAGGAAAATGCTGAAAGAGCAGAACAATGAAGCAATGTCCTTCCCTTCTGAGAAAAGCTACTATGTAAATGTGGTGGAGTGTGTGTGTGTGTGTGTGTGTGTGTGTGTGTGTGTGTGTTGGAAAAAAAAGATGTTTCTCAAAAGAGGATCAGTTCTTTAATTCTCCTCAGAGTTTATGATCGTAGAGGACGTTAAAGTGAGAAGGGAACTTCGAGATCATTTAGTTCAGGGATCCCTAAGTTTTTTTGTGTCATAGGGCCCTTTTCACAGTCTGGTGAAACCTGTAGACCCCTTTCTCAGAATAATATTTTTAAATACATGAGGACCAAAGAGAACCAATTATCTAGAATATTATAAAAATTTGTTTTAAGTTCATGGACTCCAAGTTAAGAATCCCTTTTGTAAGTGGAGAAACTTTAAATTGGAGAAATTCCTAAAAGAGAAGACATGAGAAATCATGGACATGCCGGGGCTTTTGGGTGATAGGTATGGGTTGGGAGAGTTGGGTTCTAATCATTCACAAAGGATTTTTGTGATTGGAGTTGGGACAACTGGAAAGTGAACAGGACCAGAGGTGGTTGAACAAATGATGGAGTCCCAAAATTGAAAACGTCTTTAGGGTTATTTAAAGCCGCCTTTCCCAACCAAAACTCCACTTCTGGCTGGCAATTAGCAAAATTTCTACCAGACTTTCTACCCCCAAAATTCTCAGCAACTCACCAAGTGTGAGCCAGAAAGAAGGAGGCAGTGGAAGAATCACTACGTGATCTTTAAGACCTTTTTCTATAAACCCCATGAATGGGGGGGGGCAATGGCTTGTAAGAAAGTTCTAAGGTGTTGAACATCTCACAGAAGCAAGCATTAGCCCTAGATCGGTGGTTACTTTGTAGACAAGCAGTTGAGAAATACTGATTTAATGCTAACCATATGTGAACAATAATAGCAACTTGCTTTTCTATGGAACTTTGTGGTTTTCCTCACAACCAGAGGAGCAATGTGCACAATATTACTCCCTTTTAAGCAGCAGTTCATTCCCATACTCCCTACTCCCCCCAAAGTGGCCAATCAAACCTCTGCCTGAAGACCTCTAGTGACAGGGACTTTCCCAGGCAACTCTTTAACTTTTGAACTCTAATTATTAAGAATTTTTCTCTTTAGCCAAATTCTCTAATTTCTATCCATTTGGTCTTCATTCTGCTCTCCAGAGCCAGAGCCTTCTTCTTTACCCCATCACTTACATGCCCATATAAACCTGAAAACCCCCAAACCTTTGCCATCCCCAATCCCCAATGCCTTGATCATGATGGCAGGATATTGAGTCCCTTCACCATCTGGCTCAACTTCTTCTAAGTTATTAACATCTTTCCTAAAATGGTGACTCCAGCTGAAGTCTGACCGGGGAAAAGACAGTGAGTCTGTAATTCTTTCTTGTTGTGGACATTCTTTTTTTAATCATGAAGCCTAAGATCACATTAGAACAACAAACTGTCCAGTAAGATGAAATATAAAGGAGATAAATGCAAAGTCAACCACACTCATACAAATGATGTGAAGGAATTATGACTTAACAATGGTGGGTGTAAAAGACATTGCCTTCAGTAAACTGCAAGTGCCATGAATTAAGACGGGATATGTAAATGTTTAATAACCAACTCTCAGGAAAAAAAAAATCCATACACGGAACACACTTTTAAGTTTAATCTGCGTTATTAACATCTTCTTCCTAATTTTCTTAAGTGTAGACAATCAACAAACAATAAATCAAGCTGAAAATTTTAACTGCAACTTTAACACTGAAAATGGAAAAATCAGCTCTCTTGAACCAGTACAAACTGGCTTCAGCATACCGCTGGCTAAGAATATGACATGACAGCCAAAATAATTTAATGTTTCACTAACAGAGCTCCCAGATTGGTGGAAGTTCTTAACCCACTAGACTCTTGTTTTAGTCTGGCAACACTAGGTGAAGGACATTGATAAACCAGAGTGTAAACAGAGGAGGGCCACAAGGACAGCAAAGGGACTGAAACCATTTGTTTCTGAGGATCCATTGAAGGAACTGAGGCTTCTTAAACTGCAAGAACATTGTAGAGGTTTAAAGACAGCTGGCAAGTCTTGGAAGGGCCGGTCATGCAAAGAGACTGTTACTTGGGCCAACAGGGCAAGACCAGGAGCAATGGGCAGAAGTTAAAGAGAGGTAGATTTTGGTTGAAGAAGATGAAACAAATCTAAAGATTAGAGCTGTTGGAAAGTGGAATGGGACCCCTTGGGAGGTAGTTTTAAGTTTTTGCTGGAGCTTCAGTAGGACAAAGATTGAGAGCTAGAAGGGACCTTTGAGGATATCCAGTCCAACTTCTCTCCTCACTTCATAGATGAGGGGTAAAGCAGCTTGTCCAAGGTCATGTTCATTGGAAGTAGTAAGAGGGGGCTTGAGTCTATGTAGCTCTTGCAGTGAGGTGGTGTAAAGGGTGGAGCAATGGGCCTGGGGTCAGGAAGACTCTTCCTGTGTTCAAATTCGACCAAAGTTACTGTGGGACCTTAGACAAGTCACTTAGCTCTGTTTGCCTCATTTTCCTCATTTGTAAAATGAGCTGAATAGCAAACCACTGTAGTACCTTTGCCCAGAAAACTCCAAATGAAATCATGAAGTTGGACATGACTGAACCAACTAAACAACAAAATCAGAAGCATCTTGCCAAGAAAAATGTAGATAGGATTCCCATTCACATATGATTTGGGCTTGATGAAACTCTGAGGTCTCTTTCAGGGTTGAGGGTTTATGATTGCAGTAATACAATTCAGGATTATACAAGTATTTTTGATTTCATTTAAATTCCCAAGTCCTTTTCACACAAATTATCACCTAGTCCTTAAATTTTATATTTGGATCTTGACCTTACTATCCAACATTTTAGCTATCATGCCTCTTGCACGTTTGATAAGCATTCTATCTCTGAATTCATTCAAGTCACTGATTTAAGAAAAAAGTTGAATAGAATAAGGCCATGGCAGAGCACTGTACTAGAAACCTCTCCCAGTTTCACACCGGTCTCTCTTTACTCTGGGTCCAGGCTTAGAGAGCCAATCCAACCTTTTCCTTTTAGAGAGAAACAAGATCAGAGAAGAAATGGAATTTGCTCAAAGTCATGCAGCTGGGACTCAGATTCAACAATCTTGATTCCAAAACTGCCTCCCCCCATTTCCACAAGGACAGAGCGGGAGATCTAGCCTGACACAAGGGAGGATGGTAAGAACAGCTGACGTTTGTACGATGCTTTTTTACTTCCTTCAAGGGGTTTTCTGTGCCCGAGCACTCAGCTTCTATAAACTTGCCGAAGAGCCCAAGAATCCCTGCTCTAACATCCAGTGCAGACTAACTGGATCTATTCCTGATCCAAAGTGCTCGTGGCCCCCAGTGTGGAGTGCCCATAGCACCGGCCCAGGAGTGAGCTGCCTACCCCCTGACGGTGGGGGGGGGGGGGGAAGGAGGGGATCCAGCCTCTGCTGCCTCCAGAAAGTTAGGCCAGAGTAGTTTGGGTTAGAGAGGCAGAAATTTCCCAAAGTGACAGGAAGCGCTGAGCACGTCTGACCCCTGGTTCCCTTGACCGACTTTATAAGAAACCACCACCAAAGCACACAGTCTCTGGCTCCATGGAAATTGAGAGCAAGCAGAGGTGTCTTTATTGGTTTTTTATATTGTTTTAATCCAGGTGGTTCCAGTCAGTGCCCCTCCTGCCAGTGGGATTCCAGTCCTAGACTCTCCTTGTTCAGTGCCTTAGATGTGTCCTGGTGGCCATGAGAAACCCAAAGGCCCTGTATCTGTTGTCCCTCTGGTGCAGAGGGGCTGGACACGGCTCCTTGGCCTCTGGTTTAGGGCTATCGCCCACAAGTCCTCTCGAAGAGAATACACCTTTTTCTGCTTTTTTGTTAAGCAGTGTACCTCACACATGGACGCCACGGGCTGGGGAGACATTTTTGGAGTGAGTGCAGCCCGGCTGCCCCTGGAAGCGCCGGAGGCCCACCTATATCTGGGAGTGCTCTAATGCTCACGGTAGGAAGAGAAAGGAAGGGAAGGGCGCTCATGCACAAGGCCCTGCCTACAGCTTGGTGTTGAGGTGGAAGGAAGAGAGGTGAGGGGCTGGGTACGTTGGCTGCATGTGCCAAGTGGAGACTGGGTAGAGTCTGTGGCGGAGAGACCCATCAAAGGATGTGGGAGGGTAGTGCACCAGGCCCGCTGCCATGGGGGACGGGCTCGAAGCGGCAAGGAAGTGGGCAGGGAAAGCGGGGATCACCAGAGGACTGAAGGGGAGGGAGGCTTGGCCTTTCAGGGGATCAGACACACTGGCGAAGTTGAGGGGGAAACGCACCATGGTCCCCTTGTAGGCCTCCTGGGGGGGAGGCCCAAGGGTGGGGCCCAGCAGGTGTGGGAAGCCCAGGCTGTGCCCCGGAGGCTTCACCCCAGAGTCTTTGGGCTCTGCCTCCTTGAGGAAGGGAGACACGGCCCTCAGCTTTTTGCCGAGAGCAAAGCTTTCTTCCTCTAAGCTCCGCTTGCTGCGGGAGCCCGAGCCGGCCCCAGGGCTTGGGCTGCTGGGAAAAGTGGGGGGTGTGGAAGGCCCCTTAGGAGTGGCTTTAGCCATGGGGGGCACCCAGCAGGCTTTGGGCCGGGGGTAAGGGCTGTTCTTCCCCGCCCCGCCTTTGTGGAATGCTGAGGGGTGACTGGCGTCCCCACCCCACAGGAGCTGTGGCTGGCCCTCGAGCTTCCCCCCGTCTCTCCCGAGGAGCCTGAAGGGGGAAGCGGCTTCCGCCTCCTCCTTAGAACTGGGAAAGAAGTCATGGGGATGCCGGCTCACGGGTTTCAGCACTTCTGCAGGGTAAGCATGGAAGCAGCCGGTGAAGATGGGGGTGGAGAGATGGGGCTGGGCCGGGCCCCTGTCGCTGCCCCCCGGCTGAACGTCCTCCTTGGGACTGGGCGCGGGTTTCAGGGGTTCTTCGGAGCTAGCCAGACGATGGAGCAAGCAGGGCGGTTCCCGGGGGCTTTCCTCTGGAAGGCTCGGGCTCTTCGGCCCTTCTGTCGGGTAGATGACCGAGGGTCGCGTTGGACCCATTTCGGCAGCGCTCAGCCTGTGGTCGCAGGTCTCATCGCGGCACTGCAGGGCCTCGGCCTTGCTCACCTGGGCCAGGAGCTTCTTCTTGGCCAGGGGGGACATGATGCCGTGGGTTCCTTTGCAGTAGAAGCTAGAGAGAAGGCGTTTGTAGGCCTCGGCACAGCCTCCCGCTGCCTCTGGTCCTGTCGGGAAGGGCAGGGTGGCCATCCCCAGGGAAGGACCAGAGGGCCTGGCGCTGCTCTCAGGCTCCTCCTGGCCTGGAAGTCGAGCTGAAGAGGTTGCTTCTGGTTTTGTTTTATCTGCTATGATCTGGAACCAAAACAAACCAGTGATTAGGGTTGGAGAAGAATCCATGCCCTCTCCCCACCCCACCCCCGCCGCTGTGGTGGCAGGAGGCAGTGTGCCTGCTGTGGATGGCAGAGCATGTGGGCGCTGGGCAAAGGAGAAAGGCCCAGGGGCCCTGGTCTGGGGCCAGGAAGTGGTGTATGGGGGAAGGCTCTCACCTGGCCCCGCTCCTCCTTGGCTCTCTTTGGCTTCTCCACCACAGCTTCGTCCCCCTTGGGCTCCTTGGAGACCTTGTACTGTTTCCGAGGTTTGGTGGGGGGCAGCGGCTTATCATCTTCTCCCTTCAAGTGCCGAACGTAGGGAAGCACCAGCCTGGGGGGGATGTGGAAATGGGAACGTGCTCTCAAGCAGCCAGAGCCAGCCCACCGCGCTCCTCCCGCTCCCAGCCTGCCAGAGCTCCTGCTGCGGGGCTCCCTTACTTAGAAACTCCGTCAGGGACATCTCATCTGTCAGTCTTATTTTCCCATGGAATTAGAAGCTCCTTCAGGGAGCCTGAGCATGGGCCCTGACTTGCAAAAACAGCTGACATTTGTAGAGCACCTTAAGATTTGCAGAACACCTGACAGATATCTTATTGGATTCTCACCACCACTTTAGGAAGTAGGTGCTTTTATTATCCCCATTTTACAGATAAGGAAACTAAGGCAGATACAGTTAAGTGACTTGCCCAGAGTTCCTAGACTCAAATGAGTATGTCAATGTGTGTGGATGTATGTATATGTGTATATAAATGTCTTTTCTTAATTATGGCTTGCTTGGGAGAGGTAGTGGGGATGAAAGAGGGAAAAAAAGAATAAAGTAAAAAAGGTGTGCAGCAGAGAACAAAAGAACAATTTACAAGGAAGTAAAGCTATGAATATAATTTCTTCTGTTAATATATACTTTCTTAAATCGGTATTCGTTGTTATATATTTTGCATCCTCCCCGATGCTCTGCTGGGCACACTTTAATGTTCTCTTTTGTTTTGTTTTATTTTGTTTTGTGTTGCTGCTAATTCTGTTTTTCTTTTTTCTTATTCTGCTTCTTCAAATAAAATAAATTTGGAAAAAAAATAAGCTCCAGTCTTTCTTAACCCAGGCCCAGCACTCTCATCTACGCTGCTGCCTCGCTGATTCGGAGTTGTTCTCTCTCCTCTGAGCTCCTGAGGATTTTCTGCCTCTGGTGCTCATTTGACACTTAATGAATATTGTCTTTTTCACTTCTCAATTTCTCCCTCCCTGTCCTCTCCTCCCTAACAAGCTCACCAGTTCCATCGGAATCTGATATATCAGGTTCGGGTACTGGAAGGAACTAAAATTTATCTAATCCCGCAGTCCTTCACTTCCTTCAAAGTCCAAGTAATCCACCTCTTCCTTGAACTCTTCCCTGACCCTCCCGGATAAGAATGATCACTTCTTCCTCAGGTGTTTCACTCTAATTTCTGCATCCCCTTCATCGCTGTTCTTCCTTTGAGAGCAGGACAACGGGTGTTCCTAATGTCCAGCATAAAGCTTCACACATAGGTAGACACTGACTCACAGGTGTGGAAATGGATCTTTACGTCTCATCCCCTTCACCTGACTGTAATCCTCATGGGCAGCTCAGTGTGGGTAGTACGAATAGGGCACAGGGGCTTCGATATTGCAGGGATCTGGGATTTTGTTACAGCGTGCATCTCCTCCACCATCACAGATAGTAATGACTTGCTAACACCTGGTGGGGATCAGGAGGTGGTCAGTGCAGGAGCTGGCACCTGGGCTACTGTGGAAAGGAGCCGGGCGTTCCATGAGGTGCATGGGAGGAGGGGAACGTTCCAGACACACACATGCATAGAGACAGATTGGGGGCACTAGGGGCTGGCATCCAGTTTGATAGGGACAGAGTGAGTGGCGACAGTAGCACGGCCCACCTCAGAGGGCTGTTAAATACTCTCACATGGGAAAAAGAAAATGCTTGCTAACAATAAAGTGCCGTGTATAAACTCTTAGAGGCGGCCATCCTCTCTTCCCTAGCACAGCTACTCTGACACAGTGAGCTCGAGGCATTCTAGGGGGGTTTATTTTTGATGGCCTGGCTGATGGGGGCAGGGATTATCTGTATTTCTCACGGATCCCTGGAAACCGCTGGCTGAGGGTTGTACCCCCAGGGATGCTTCATGAATGTGTGCTGAAGTGAATCGGTTATCTAAGGGGCTTCGGTGGAACACCATCCAAACTAGATGCCCATGCGCTAAAAACTAAAGTGCTGCTCCCTATGCTTCTCTTAAAATCCTATGCCCTCTCATGAGAGTGCACAAAAAGGGCCCTTGTGGAGCATTCCTAAGTTCAGTCTCTTTTATTCCTGAGTGACAAGTCCCCCAGCCCACAGACCAGTGGGGGAGGGGCTGCAGCTTAGAGTGATCTCAAGGGGCCAGTCTTGGCCAGTGTGGCTGTGGGTACCTCTCATAGTGCCGACGGGTACAAGTGGCCGCGCTGGTACTGCCGGGGCTCCCGCCCAGTTCGTCATAGACATTCTTCCAGAGGCGGCGCCCAGTCACCTGAAACAAGGGGAAGGGAGTGAAGGGGACCCGCAGAAGACAGTGATGGGAGCTCTTCTCTTCGAGTTTGTGGCTGATCTTTTTGAACTTAGTGCCCTTTTGGAGAGTGCAAACAATCATACACCTTCTTCTACCTCCCTCCCTCCCGGAGTCAGGAACAGAGTGACTGAAGCAGGTCCGCAGAGAGGGCCCAGGCTGTGGACAAAGTGCTTATCGCATCAACTGGCTCTTCCCTGCCTGTCCCAGCGCAGGTCAAAGGCAGGACGGATTTTGTACACTCTCAGTTTTAATGGAAAAACTGCTGAAATTGCAGCCTATTTCTCCAGCAGAAGAGGGTTAGCTGTGGCTCTAGCAGTCCATGCTCCCCTCTCAAAAGGAGCCAACTGCAATGCTGACACAAGCAACTTCCTTGGGCATGGGGAGAGAAGGAACAGATGGGGGAATGGAGGAAAAAGCTGCTTTGGCCAGCAAAGTGTCAGTGGGTAAGTCAAGCTGTTGCCCACCCAGCATGCCTCAGGCCCCTCAGGATGAAGAGAGCAAGGATTCGGGCTCTAAGAACCTTCCTGCTGAAGCCTGCCTCTTTTCCCCTCCACCCCTCAGTCCTGGGCAAAAATGGAGGTGACTGATTGGGCTTTCCCACTCCCCAGGAAAGAGAGGCCAATGTTCCCCCCCCCAATCCCTCCTGTCTTCCCACTCCCGAGTTCCAGCAGAGAAGTTCACTGTGATCGCACTGGAAAGATCTGGGTTGGAAAGCAAAGCTAGAAGCAGGTTCCACATCCTCCTTCCCTCCCCCCGAACAAGTTCTACATGTTTTCGGGGAATGGGATGGAAAGACCTGCAAGGAGACCCACCCAGAAGGCTCCTTCCTTACCAACTCATAGGCTCCAAGTTTCTCCACAGCCTTGTAGATCTTCCACAGGTTAACTGGACAGAACAGAGGGATATGCCCAAGGGGTCAGAGTCTTGCTAGGGGAAGAAGGGGTATCTTCGGCCCTTTCCCATAACCCCCGAGAGCAGATCTGGGAGCCAACGAATCGACCCGGTTCCGAGTCAGTCCCTACCCAGCTCGGGATGTGGGTGGCCAGGCTTTGAGCTGTGCCCGGGAGCTCCCCCACCCCGGGGATGTGCCCCCTGCTCCCCGCCCGCCCTTTCTGGCCCAGGGACGCACTCTGCTTGAAGCCAAGGTGGGGCACCCTCTCGATAGGCGTGTGTCGCTCCTTCATGAACTTGTAGAGGCTGACCAGGAAGGCCTGCTCCTGCTCCCGCTCCCCGCCTGCTTCTGGGGACTCCTGGAGAAAGAACAGGAGGTGTCGGGGTGGGGTGACTCGTCCTCCAATGGAAGCCTGCCAGGCAGAGCCCCAGGTTCAGTAGATCATGGGGATGGAGGGCGCACAAGGGAGAAGAGATGGATTTGTAACATGTTCTTTCTGTTCCTGGTCTCAGGTGAGAAGCTGCTAGTTTCCTCTATCTCTGGGCAAGGAGATAAATGGACAAAAGAGTGTGGGGCCTCCAGAGAGCTACTCAATGGAGGAAGCCTTCAGCAGACTCTCTCCATGTATTTTGGGAACACAGTGAGAGAAGGAAGGGGTGCTTTGCTAAGATTCCCATTTCTGGAGTGGGAAGGCCGGGAATCAGGCACCAAGAACCAAGCACTCGGATATCATCATGGTGTGGAAGAAATCTCAAGAGGGACCTCTCTGAAAGCCTCGTGTGGAGAGGCTGACCCTGTGGCAAGGTCCAAGCAAGGAAGAAAGCATCCCATTCTAGTGGAAGGCAACCCCACGGGGACCCCCGCTGCCTATGAAAGATGGGGTCATGGAATGAGACTACAACAGGAGACGCCTTTGGAACTTCTTTGGGGCATCCATGCCAGTGAGACCCCCGGGGAGGCTCGTGTAGCTGCTGGGAGCCTGAGCTGCTTTCTTCCCTTGTAGGGCCACTGATGAGGAGATGATGGGAAGGGCCCCAGGCCCGGTGGGGATCCAGACAATAGTACGCTCCTGTCGCTCCTGCACCCCGGTCCTTCCGGCAGCCCAGATGGCACCTTTTCCAGTGGGTAAGCCTCGGCTGCGGCCAGCCTGGTGGCATCCTGCATGAAAACTTCATTTCTGGGTTTCCACTGACACGTTTCCATCTGTCTTGCAGGACTTTCGGTTTCCTTTCCCCAGGGATATTTCTGCTGAGGTTGTTCATCACTGCCCTGATTCTGTCTGGTTGTGGAGTGGTCAGGGCCCCGGCCAAAGCCAGAAACTCGGGGAGCCGCCATTCTTCTCCAAGGCTCAGGTGCAGAGCCAGCTTCAGAGCGGCCCTAGCTATGCGCGCTCCTGCTTAGGAGGCAAAGGCTTCCTCCACTGGGGACTTGGGAGAGTCCCAGTGATCCCACAGGGAGAAATTAGAGCGTGGGTGGGTAGGGCCAGGTGGACAGAAGCGATCTTCGGGAGAGGTCCCTGGGCCGCAGCACTACAGGCCGAGGCCCACCGCAGAGAGCCTGCTCCTCCTCCTCTTCTGAAAGACACCAGGGAGAGGCAGTGCCACCCTGGAGCCAACCCTTCTGCCCTCGTCCAGGGCTGCCACAGGAGTAGAACTTCCCTCGGGCCTCTGTTTCCTTTTTTCTCTGTGGGACTCTCTTTGAGTTTACCAGACCATTTGGGAAGCAGGGGATGGGAATCAGGAAAGGAAAGAAGGTCTGCAAGGACCAAAGGCAGGGGCTGAGGGGACTGAGAGAGTGGGCTGCGGAGGTCCCAGTGCAGGAGTAAGAGAAGGGGGCCCATAGAGAAGTCTGCTGACCATGCTGCAGTGGCCCCTGCCCACGACTAATTCCCCGACTTACCACGGGCTCTGTGGAACTCTGGCTCTCCTCGCTGTCGGCCTTGGGAGACGCTGGCTGCTCTGCAGGCTCACTGCCCTCCGACCGCTTTCTCTTCCCTTTGAGAGGAGGCGCTGCAGGGAAAAGCCCGAGACATAAGTGAGTGTGAGGCAGGGACAGAGAGAAGGTGGCGGCCCCAGGGGCTCTCAGAGGAAAGGCAGCGGCAGGGCTGGCTGCCCCCATAAGTCACCCTGGTCTCCCGAACATCGGGATCAGGCCCGGCCTGGTGGGGCCGGGCCCAGGTCTTTCTAAGTCCTTTCCCTTCCCCTGTGCTCTGTTTTCCAGCAGCTGAGACCACGCTACCCAAGCAGACATTTATAGAATGACGTTGTCTGGCCCAGCCCAGCTCACTGTACCCTCCAGGTCTCCCATTCCTTCTCTGCATCTGCAAACCAAGGGAAATGGTCCCAACCTTAAATTTCCTCCTCCTCCATCGGTTCCTCCCTCCTCCCAGCCCTTCCATCTCAACCTTCCTTTCCCCAGTCACTGTGACTTAAATTCAATTATGTTCAACAAACACTGATTAAATGACTACATGCAAAACTGCAGAGAGAAAGACAGAAACATAAAGTCCCTGCCCTCCAGTCACTTATGTTCTGTGGGAAGGGAAAGGCAAGGAAGGAGGGAGGCTGGAGCAGCCACTTCCTCGTACACAAGGAAAAGCAGGGACTACAAGGATTATGGAGTAAGTAACCATCACTGATGGCTGCTGGATCAGGAGCTGGCCCACGGGCTGCACTCTGGAGAAGGCTGGGGGTGAGGTGAGAAGGCGATGTGCCCCAGGTGAGGGGGCCGGTTCCTCAAAGGCAAGGAGCTGGGGAGCAGAGTGCTAAGTATGGGGACAGCTGGCCGGCTGTTCTAGTTGATAGAACAGCAGCAAGTCACAGGACTGAAAGCTCAAACCTCCCCCAAAATCAGAGCACCAGTGGCAGGGGCGGGGAAGGAGAATGAGGGGAAATCCTAATCTCAGTGTCCCTGCCCAGCCTGAGGGCACCAGGGGCTGCAGGCCGAGCTCGGAACAAGAACCCCAGAAATGTCCTGGCCCTGTGCCTACAAAGCATGGCCTCTTGCCTAGCAAGCTAGACTTCAAAAGGTCTGGCTTCAAACGCCACCTCTGACAGTCATGAGGTTTGGGGCCCTAAGCAAGAACTGAAGTTCTCTCATCCTTGGTTTTCTCATCCATAAAATGGGACCACCAACATCTGGAGGACTTGCCCTTAACAGTTTTTTCAGGAGACAAATGAGATATTTGAAAGGTACTCTGGAAACTTTAAAGTGCTATAGAAATGACACATTATCATCATCACCATAGCAAACATTTCTATGGCACTTTACAAACACCTCGTTTGAATCTCACAAGCCTGGGACGTAGGTGCTATTATTATCCCCGTTTTACAGTTGAGAGAACTGAAGCAGACAGAGGTTCAGGGTCTTACTCAGAGTCAAGCAACTAGAAAGCATCTGGGGCCCTATTTGAACTTGGGGTCTTCCTAATTGCAGGCCCAGCACTCTGTCCACAGTGCCACTGAGCAGCAACCCTGAGCAGATTGGGAGAGCACAATTATCCTTTTCAAAGCTCTGCCACACCTCCTATCACACTGGGCCTTTAGTAAGCCTGTGAGGTAGATAAAAGTGGTATTGTTAACCCCATTTTACAGACGAATAAACAGAGGTCTGAAGAGGTAGTTTAGGCCAAGAGTTGCCCAAATACAAGAATGCTACCATTGCAAAAATATAACTTCTGCCATAAACAAGTAACTTGTCCAAGGTCACACAGTCAGTTGATAGCAGATCTGGGATCAATAGGAATAATAGCATTTATATGTTTGCGAAACACTGTACAAATATTGTCTCACTTGACCCTTAAATAGCTTTATGACATAGGTGCAATTATTATCCCTGTTTTATAAATGAGGAAACTGAGCCTCGTACCCCACAACTATTTAAATTTCTGAGGTCATATTTTAATTCAGGGCTTTCTGACTCCAAGTCCAGTGCTTCTACCCCAGTGGTCCTCAAACTTCCTAAATAGGGGGCCGGTTCCCTGTCCCTCAGACTGTGGGAGGGCCGGACTATAGTAAAAAGAAAACCTCACACTGTCTCCGCCCCTCAGCCCATTTGCCATAACCCAGCTGGCCACATAAACATCCTCAGCTGCCGCATTTGGCCCGTGGGCTGTAGTTTGAGAACCCCTGTGAATCTACCCCCTGCTCTATCCAGATCTCCTCTCCCTCCTCTCCATCAGACCTTTCTGTCACTTACATCCCTAAATTATTACAGTTTGGGAATTTCTGCCACTTAATCTCCTGACTGCTGTGAAGTTTCCTCAACTTGCCTTGCACCATTCCACCCTGAACAAGAGGCGAATCCTTTAGGATCTCACCATGCACTGGACATGCACTCAGATTTATGGGTGGTGGAACTTTTGAAGAAAGAGCCTCCTCTCAGCCCATGATTGTTCATATTATTACTGTAACTATAATTGCAATTACTATTTTAAAAATCACATTCACAAAATCTAGAGGAAATGCCAAAATAAACTTGGAGAGGAAATGTGTACAGAGGCTCAAGGGGGAATGGAAAACTGAGGTCCTGAGCCATGGAAGACCAACCTTTTTGCCTGCCTGTTCATGGGGAATCAAGCATCAACACTATGGCTTCTGATTTCTGAACTTGGAAGTACTTTCAACCTTGTCACATTTTTGCTCCTTTCTCAGTGTCTCCTTGTGAAGTGAAGCAAGGAAGACTGTGAAGCTCTGGGTCTTACTTACTGGTGGATTTGTGGGACTTTCCCAGTGACCTCTTGCTGGTTGCTCCTTTGCTTCTCCCCACACCCCCATGATGTCCTCTACCACTTTTCCCCCACATAGCCATTCCTGAGCTAACCTGGGATTTCCAGTCTCTAGCTTCTCCCACCTGTTACCCAGGGGTATGATATGGCTCCCTGTACTCCTTAAAGGTACTGTCACTAATTAGAAAAATTACTTCATCTCTCTTGGCCTTGTTTTCTCCATGTGTAAAACCAAGAAGTTGGAATAGATCTTTAAATATCCTTCAATTAGGACATTCTACATTCTATGAATCTACTCATCTGTCCAGTTAGAGAACAACACAGGACTGCAGAATTCAAGTCACTCAGACATGGGTTCACTAGTCTACACAGATATAATCTTAGCTGCTGGATGAAGACGAATTCAGAAAAATCAGAAAAATCTTCTCCAGTTTATAGAGCCAAAACTAATATCTAACACCCTGATCATACTCTCCTTCCCAGGGTGAAGGATGCATTGCTCTTTCTCCATTACTGATTTACTTCTCTTTGGAGCTAACCCAGTCATGTGGTGCTAATGTGTAGATTGGGCATCAGTAATTCTGGGTACAAGTTGTAGCTCTACAACTCGCTAGTCATGTGATATTATGTAATCCCTGGACCTCTTGGAGCCTCAGTTTCTTCATCTGTAAAAATCTCCAGGGGGACTTTAAAAGTCAATTACACAGCTCACAGCCAGAAGAGAAATGCCCTCCACAGCATCCCCAAATGTTCATCCATCTTCTGCTTGAAGACTTCCAGTGATAGGGAAGTCGTTACCATCAGCCCCTCTCAAGATATTCTAGTCTGAGACAATTCTTAATTTGTAAGCACTTTTCCCGGTGCTGTTCAGCTCTAGCATTCTATTGCTTCTGGGCTTTGTGTCTGAACTCTTTCCTCATTTTCTTCCCGTCATTCTCTGACTCCCATTTCACCTTCAGCCTTAGATTAGGAAGCAGATTGTCCCTAAAGTTTGGAAGTAGAGCCAACTCTCTAAAGCTCAGAGAAACCTATCCCCCAGCACCACCCAGAGTTAGAGAAGGAAAAGAATTCTCTCCTGGGTCCAGTTACTGCTTCTCTTCTCGGCCTCTGATTTGACGTTTTGTGACATTAGACACCAGCTTCTTACTCTTAGTGTCTCAATTTCCTCATCTGTGATGGGGGAGAAAAAGCCTTGCTCTGCCTAGAGTTATGCACTTTAGATCACTTCGTTTTAAGATCCTGAGAACAAAGACAATGATGTAGCCCACAAAATCCTTGAGGACAAGGATTTTTATTTTGTTTTGTTTTGTCTTTATAATCTTGACCACCTAGCACAGTGTCTTATTTAATAAATATTTATTGAGTTGGATAAAAAATACTTTACAAACATGTCAGATATGGCTCCAAAAATCTCCAGATTTTCCTTCTTTTCCAGGTAGGGAACCAAGGTACAGAGTAATTAGAATATAATGCAATTTGTTAAGCATCTACTCAATTAAACATTGATTAAGGGCCTACTATAAGTAGAGCAAGTTAGTGTTGGGATAAGATGGGAGTCTAAAGTTGAATAAAGCCCAAAGTCTGAGTTCTGGACCAAGTATCCAGCTCTCTCCTCCCTCCTCTCCTCCCCTCCAAAGTTCCAGTGCATAATCTATATCACTTTGCAGAATTTACTTAAGGCACAGGGATGGTAAGATCAAAGACTGAAAGCCAGATGGGACCTTGGAGGACACCTATTCTGATCCCCCATTTTACAGGTTAAGATAATGCAGGGTCCTTTCCTGGAGAGGATTTGTGTCTCTGATTCTCTGAGGCTAAGACTTGAGGGAGGATTCCAAGATTCTAAGACCAAAGTCCTAAAGAGGTTCGTTTCAATAACATATTCCATCCAAGGACACTCTGTGCATGTGTGCAAGTCCCTGTGCACATGGGGGTAGGGCTGGGGACCCCCCCCCAGCAGAAATCTCATTTCATACACATTCTCTAAGCCACTCTCAGGAGAACTATAAAGGACAGTAAAATTAATCTGGCCCACAAAGGGTTGCAACTGCCAGAAACCTCCTCCTTTGACTTTCCAGAAATGACCTTTGCAGACATTGGTAGAAAGGTAGGAATAGCTCAGGACCCTCACTTGACAGGAGTTACAAGGGATATCAAAATACTTCTCATCACTACCTGCTCTTTCCCTGGATCTAATTTCCTTCCACCCTCCCCAGTGCTCCTCTCCCCTTTCCTCCCTTCCCCCATCATGCACACATACACTACCACACAGTCACATTCATGCAAAGAATGTAAAGCCTTCAGTGAGAACAGACAGAGGCTAAATTCCTCCCGGAGTAATAATAACCCCCTGCTACCCCCACCCACCATGCAGCGGTTCCAAGAATCTGGCCTCCTCCCCCACATTTGTCCAGAGTGGTCACTGACAGGGTCCACGGCTCCAATCCTACTCCTCACTCTCCACAAACATCAGCCCAGCCCCATCTGCGGCCCAGGCCTAGCTGGCTTCATAAGGGCAGTATCCAGGCCTGGGTCAGCGAAGAAGTCTAACTGAGAGCAGGCTTAGCAGGCAGGACCCACCAGACATCTGAGGGTACCTGTCAGGCTATTCTGAGGGGTGCAGCCAGGCCATCATTGGCCTTGAAAGCAGGAAAACCTTTCCTAAATCCTCTGGTTCCCTCGGCCAGTGGTAAGAGGAGCAAAAGGGCCTCCAGGGATGAGCCAATGGCCAGGTCTGAGGGCCGGAGCCAAGATAGAAACAAAAAGTAGTCAAAGAGAATGAAGGGTCCCACAAAGTAACCTTCCATCGGCTCCATTTGCTTCCAGAGCTGGAAGCCCCAGTCTAGAATTCCTTGCTGTCACCTGGTCCTACTCATTGCTTTCCTTCACTTTCTGCTTAAAAGATCTGCAGTGAGAGGATACATTTTTCTCTTGGGGGAATAGATGTAATTATTAGTGACAGAGTCATTGCGGGGCTTTTCTCCAGAAGTTGTTTGATAATATGCAAGTTTCCTTAACAGAGCTGTATGGATTACTCCACCCCATATCAGTTACCACCCTGGAAAAGAGAACAGGATCCTGGGAAATGAAACAAGGCAGATGCCTTCTTTTTCACTGGGGGAGGCGGAAGGAGACAAGGAGGAGGGATGATGACTAGAGACTTCTTAGTTAGGGTGGTTTGGATAATATGATACTGTCCAGGGAGAGATCTTAGCCCAGATAGAAAGAAGGAAAGAAATAAACATTTATTAAATGGCTACCATGTGCCAGGCACTATATATACTACATGTACTACATGCTTTAGAAATGTTATCTCATTTAAACTTCACAACAACCCTGGGAAGTAGATGTTCTTGTGATTCCTGTTTTACATTTGAGGAAACCTACTTTGCCTAGGATCACACAGCTAATAAGTGATCTCAGTCACATTTGAACTCAGGTCCTCCTGACTCCTGGCCCAGGCATCTTCCAGTGTGCTACCCAGCTTGTGAGAGATGGGGGCGGGATGAAGGGTAAGGAGAAATAGGAGGGAAAATTGCTTCATAACACATGTGAGATAGCCATTGAATTAAGTTTAACACATATTTGTGAAGAACCTATTATTTATGATGTTCTGTGAAAGCTATTTGAAAAACAAAGATAAAATACAACGCAAGTCTTGTCCTCAGAGAGCTTGCTGTGTCAGGAGAGAGATAAGATACATAAATAACTATAATACACATTAGAACATGGTAAATACAAAGGTTAGAATCCCCAAAAAAGTGGTTAAGAGGAATCTGAGGAGGGAGATATCAAATCCAATTGGAAGGTAGAGTATGGTAGGGAGAGGAGGAACAATGGGAAACCTTCAAGGAAGAATTATATCATATGGGAAGGGGAGACTTCAAAAGATGAGGATAGGATGGGCTCTATTCATCTACTGAATTTTGTCCAGGACCACTCTTGGTCCAGACAGCAGAAAAAAGTGATAGACTTTCAATATACAGTCTAGAACCTCAACCTCCTGGTAGGATAACACTTTAAAAATAAGGTTGAAATATGAGCAAATATGAGAAGGCTGGAAAGCATCCCTAAAGTTTGAATGAGAAAGGAAGTATGGATCCTTAAAACTCTATTTTGCCATTCACTTGAACTCTCAATTTCTTGATGCAAAATGAGGAATTGGACTATGTGGTTTCTATGGTGCCTTCAAACTCTGACATTCTAGTATTTCAATGACCCAAACAGAAGACAGTAAGAAATAAAAACCAGGGAACTTCTTTTTCCAGTCTTAGAAACTTCATTTTCAATTTTAATTATCCAGTTGAATCAAATAAGCACTAAGTACTCACTTTGTGCAAGGCACGATGCTAGCTGGGCATTAGGAGTACAAAGAAAAAACAGCAACAGTTTCTGATCTCTAGCAGCTTACATTCTATCAGAGGGACACATATAAACAAACAGATACATGTATAACATGATAATTTCAGAAAGCCAGGAGGATAAGGAAAGGCTTCCTGATGGAGGTAACATATAAGCTAAGCCTTTGAAGGAAGTTAAGGACTACAGTGGAGAGTACAAAGCTTGAGTGGGGAAGCCTGAGTTAAAATTTGACTAGACAGTTACTAACTGTGACTTTGGGCAAGTCACTTGACCCTGTTTGCCTCAGTTTCCTCATCTGTAAAATGAACTGGAGAAGGAAATGGCAAATTACTCCAAGATCTTTGCCAAGAAAATACAAAATGGGGTCTTGGGAGTAGGTCTTGACTGAAATGAGTGAACAAGGGAACAAAAGCAGAAATAAAGATAGAAGCAATTCCAGGAATGAAGGAAGGTAAGAACACTTTGCACTTTCATATTATTCACATTTTCTCCAAGGAAACCATAGATGTCCATTGACCTTCACAAGGTCAATTTACTCACAAAAAACCTTAAGAGGTAGGCAGTAGCATTATTACCCATTTTATAGAAGAGGAAACTGAGACCCAAAGTCACTGGGATGACTTATTGGAAAGAGTGCTAAATTTGAATTTAAGATATATATAAAGATATATAAATACGAACCTCTATTTTTTTTGGGCAACCATTTTTTCATCACTCCCTCAGCCTCAGTTTCCCCCAGAAAATAACAGGTTGGATTAGAAGATGTCTAAGATCCTTCCTGGCTCTAGATCTAAGAGCTTCTGAAACACTCAGGATCCTATCTGGAATGAAAGACCCTTGTAGTATTCACTTGAGACCAAATTCTGTGCTTTATAGAGTGGCAGATAACAATCTGATAAATTAATCTGTAATTAATGGACCCTCCCAGCTTTTCTTCCCCTCTAGATGACAGGAAGGAAATGATGCATTCTTTCTAGAAAAGTCAGCCCCTAGGAATCCTGAGTCAGTGATGACAAATTAATGGTGATAATAAATAACAATAATAATACCAGCAGTCTACTCCACCCCCCCATGCACCCAGAGGCTGTTGATTTTAGTTCCTCTTGGCCTGCTCCTCAGCTAAAACAAAGAAATTCTTTAGGCTAGCAGCTCCCCGACAAGCCTGCAGGAGTCTCCTCCCCGGGCTGCCCCATGACCACAGCCTCTTGGGCAAGAAATCCGAGGGCCACGCTGACTCTTAGCAGCAATACTCCCTACCCTGCCCCCTCCCACACCCCTCGGTGGGCACAGCTGGGCTTCCTTTATTGGGACTTTATCATAGTACTCTAAAACAGGGACATACAGCCCAGCAGGAGCCCAGAAATCACGGAATCACTGAGCTGGGAGAGGCCTTTGAAATCCCCCACTTCAACTCTGGGGTTTTACGAAAGAGACAACCGAGGGCCTGACAGGTGAGGTGATTCTGTGTAAATTCGCGCAGCGAGGGAGGGAGCCGGTCGGGGTCCGAGAGGTCAGCGCAGGTTCTCCCCCATGCACCGGGCTGCCTGTGAGTGCCCAGCAGCCTCAGGAAGAAACCCGGAGCCAAGCACACTCCCTAAAAAGGGAAAAGCTGACTGACAGAGAGGAAGCCGGGGGTACGCGCGTGGAGTTGTGTTTGTGTCTGCGCGTGTTTGTTTGGGGGGGTGGGGCAGGCAGGAGAGGGTGGCCACTTGGGAAGTCGGGAAGAAAAGGATGGAGGGATACCCAAGTCAGGAGATTACAACTTTACATTTGGGGTCTTTCCCAACCCCTCTCACTCACTGTAGCCAGGACAAACTCAGCGTCCCTGTCCCCCACCCCAGGTGTCCTTCGAAGTGCAGGAGTCCTAATGAAGGAAGGCGCACTCCTTCAGCCCCCTCAGAGGCTGGCTGGCTCCCCAAAGTCTGTAAAACGTTGCTCTTGTTTCTCACCGGAGACAACAGGTAATGACGAACCCCGAGGGGGGTCACTGAGACAGAAACTGTGGAGATTCTGCGGGAGGCCCCGGATCATGGATCCCGCGCTCCGTCACCTGGGCTCCAAGCCCCCGGGCCAGGAAGCGCTGGGGCCGCGCCTCTCCTCCCCACTCCCACGCACCTGACCCCGCCCCGCCCGAGCCAGCCCAGCCGTCCTCCACCCCCCTCCTCGGCGCTCCCGAGGCCCAGAAACAAGCGACAGGGGCTTCTGTTCCCACCAGTTGGACTTCGTCTCCGGGCAGAGAAGCACCTGTTCTTTGGCTCCGCGGCCGCCTGGCGAGCCACGACCCCCTGAGCCCGCCTGCCGACCCCCCTTCTTCTCCCTCGCCTCCCTCATTCCCCCCCCCCTCCGCCCCTCTCCGCCTCCCTTTGGCTCCTCTAGGCTGGGGAAACTCTGGCGCCGGGACAAGAAAACAAAGAACTGCCGCAAACCCGTGCCAGCCCGGCGCCTGGCCGGACGCGGAGGGGGAAAGGAGAGGGGGAGAAGGAGCGCGACCCTCCTTCCTTCCCTGGCCCCCCCGGCCCCGGCCCGCTGCCCGGCTCCCTCCGGAGTCCGAGGGACTCCCAGACCCCGGCCCCGCTCGCGATGCCTGGCTCCCTCCGGAGTCCGCCGGCCTCCCCGGCCCGGCCGCCGGGGGACAAGGCGCTGAGTGCGCTCTCTCCCTCAGCCCCCGGGCGGCGGGCGCGGAGCTGGCGCTGCAGCCACTTGGCTCCGCCGCAGGTGCGGACCCTGCCAGCAGAGATAGTGCACTTAGATTCCGTAACAGAGATCGCTCAATCTCAGGTGAACTTCAACTCAATCAGAACATCCTCTCTGTGGGCCTTTGTTCCTCGCCTCCCTCCCTGTCTCCGGTCGGCGTCTTCGCCTCGCGGGGACGCGTGAGAGTTAAGCCGGCGAGGTGGAGGACATTCGCTCCTCTCCCGGGACTGCCAGGCCTTGTGGGGGGGGGGGGGGGACGGGGGGGGGCGGGGAGACGGTGACTGCCAAAAAGGTCAGCACACTTCTTGGCCGAGGAAGGCACAGTGGATTCTTCAAAGTGCATTGAGCAAGTTCTTAAAAAACACCCGCAGAGTCACTTTCAGGAAATGACCCGCTGCAGTGGAAACGGCATCATGCGTGCGTGCGCCCTGCGAGAAGTCCCTTTAACCCTTCTCGTGCCCTGGGGAGCGGCGGGGATTTCTGGGCAGGCAAAGATTGCGGGGGGAGGGGGAGAAGAGGAGAGGATGGGGACGCGGCGGGGGGGGGGGGGAAGAGAGAAAGAGAAAATGATGGGGAAGAACGGGGGGGGGAGAAGAGATGGGGGAGAATGGGCAGAGAAACTGTTGCTGACAGCTGTCACAACAAATTAGCTGAGAACAGCTAGAGATTCAAACCGCAGCAGGAAGTGGGATGACAGAATCGTACAGTACTTGGTAAATTTCAGTAGAGAGACAGAAAAAAAAAGTTTCAAGACAAATGCCTGGGAAGCCCCTCGCTGCCAATTTTTTCTTTTTTTCTTTTGTTTGAAAGGAGGGGCACCCCAGCACACACTCGCGTACAGACGCACGCGCGCACGCGTGCACACACACACGCACACACTCACTCATCGTGCTTGCTGGTGAGAAACGGGGGAGTACCTGGCCAGGGGGACCGAGAGCCGCGGGCCAGCTCCGGGGGAAAGTGGCCCAGAATCCGGGCTGGCACAAGCCTCACCGCCCGCGATTCCAGGTCAAAGGTTCTCTCCCCCCCTTTCCCCCCCCGGCTCCAAAAACAGGACTCGACATGTGGAAACTGGGGCACATTCCCCCCCGAAAGTCCTTTCCTCTCCCCGCACCCCAACAACTCCCAGGAAAAGCGCAGTTACACGAACTTCTCCCGCTGAAACTTTCTCCCTCCTCCCCACCCCGGACCCGAGGAGCCCGCCGGGCACCTCGGAGGGCTGTGATAGGTCTCGGGGAGAGGAGACGCTCCGCTTACCCATGGCCGGAGTCGGCTCGGCTCTTCTCGGCTCGCTCAGTGCCCGCTCCGCTCTGTCTCCATGTGACCCTCCAACTCCGGAGCGCAACTGACCCAGCTCCGAGCCACCCTCCCGGCCAGCCTCGCTGGCAGGCCCCGCCCCCGCCTCGGAGCCCGGGCACGGGCCCCGCCTGTGGGCTCCAGTTGGCCAGTCCCGCTGTACCTCCAGAGCCGAGGCCCACCCTCCGTGCCCAGAGAACCCTGGGAGCTGTAGTAGCTCGAACTTCCCCTTTCCCTCGCCCAGCCATTCACGCCCCTAAAAAAGGACCGAGGAGCCAGGGCCCAAACTCCTGCCCCGGCCCCCGCAGGGGAGTGCGGTGGTGTCTGAGGGAGCTCTTCACTGCCACTCCGTGCCTCAGCGTCCCCGCTGCAAAGCAGGCCCTAATTCTGTGGGTGCTTGAGATCTCAAAAACCGGGATTCCAGAACTGAAGGGATGGAAGAATGGCTATTCTGCTTCTCCATGGAGAAACAGTGCCCTCGGCTCTGATAGGGCCGCGGTAAACACAGAGAAGTGCAACTTCCTCTTAACAAGTGCCTACTGTGCGCAAAACACGTCACGGTGTCTACTGAGACCATTTCAATATCAAGAAAAATCCCTAGCATGTTGGGTGGACACCCACCCCCACCCCTATCCCCCATGGTGAATCTAGGACTGGATGTGGACAAGAAATGCAATCTGCAGTACTGCAAAAAGTACTCGCCTGAGATCATAGTTTACCTGAATTACGTGGCACGTACCATCCTAAACTTTGTATTCCGCCCCACCCCCAAGCCTAAAGCTAGGGTCCTACACACAGTAGGCACTTGCTGAATATTTGGTGACACTCCGAGCTCGTTTCATTAGTAAAAATAGCAGTTCAGAACACACTTTCCCACAGTCGCCAAACATGGAGGTTCATTCCCAGCCTTTGCACAGTCCCTTTTCCATCGGAATTCAGTCTCCCCACCTGAACATCATAGATCTAATTCTCATATCCATTAAAGCCAGCTCCCAAAGGAGACCTATCCTGTCCTCTTTAGTTATTGATTGTCCCAGTTATTCCGATTGCCTTCTGCATTTGTTTTATATTTATTTCTGGATGAATATATTGTTTCCCTTCAAGAAAGTATAAAAATCCAAAGTGCCTATCTCTTGTTCAGAGTAGGTGTTTAATAAATGATGTACAACGGAACTGAATGTATCTGAAACATGATGTGATTTAGAGCAGACTTCTTCAAGCTCCAACAATCTGAGCCTGGACCTTTCCAGAGCAACAGACCAAGTAGAAATCTTGAAATTCATTATCCTCAGCAAATATTTTGGGGAATGCTACTATTTATGTGCAGGGCTTCTGAATGGGTGTGGCACATGACAGTGACATTCTTCCATTAGCACACTAATTTGCACTACCATTATTTACACGGATAGAATAAGTACGTTGTCTCCTTATGTCATATTAAGTATTATTCTTATCATCATTCTTTAAACATCCTATCAAATGTGGAACATGGACATCCTCTATAGATCTCACATAACATTTTGTTTTGCATCTCTCTGATGCACATGTAACACATTCCTGTATATTACAGTTATCTGGATTTGTGGATTATCCTTCTACCAGAGTGGGAACTCCATGAAGGATCTTGCCCAAAATGTGTGTTTAGCGTGATGCTGCGCCAACAGGCTGGTCTTAACAAATGTTTGTTATGTTGGTATCGTATCATTTCAGTAGTAATAACGGTTTGATATCTTTGAAGAGACAGAAAAACTATAGATATTGGTCATATCCGGGACGCCCGAAGACAGAAGAATAAAGCCACCAGTGGGGTTTCTAAGAATGTCTTCTCTAGAGCACCATGCATGCAGTAGGTGTTAAGGACTCACTGTGTGTAAACTTTTTTTGTGAAAGAACTTATGACTGTACATCCCCTTGGAAAAGTTGCAGATTGTCAGGTCTGGGATTCAGTGTCCACCCTCTGCCATCACTCAAACAAATCGCTGAGGGAAGGAGGATTGTTTAAACCTCACTGGAGGCAAGAGAGAGATCAGGGTTTGAGAGAATTAAGAAAAGTTCCTAGAGGAGATAAAGATAACAAAAGTTTACATATTTACACAGCGTTTTATGGTCTCCAAATGCTTTCTTCTCTTCGCTCCTGCGGGAAAGGTTATCAGCACAAGTTTACACTTTACAGGAGAATATGGCCTCTAGAGGATTTATGTGGCTTAGGGTAGTGGAGGGGAGGGGACTCTAAATTCCGTTCATAAATGCGGATGATGGTGTTCTGTCTGCTCTGCCGGCTGAGAATCAGGCCTTGGTTCTGCTCACCACAGTGCTGAGGGTCCGGGTAAGTCCCTGCGGTCACCTCCTAACCTGGTTTCTACCACTGAAGAGAGATGAAAAAGACATTCTTTCAGAGAAGGGAAGGACCTCAGAGATTATCTAACCACAGAATCACAGAGATGGAAGGGATCTTCAAGTTCATATCAATCTCCCCATTTTACAGATGAGGAAACTGAGGTTCAGAGGTGTTTGGTCACATAAGTGGGTAATTAGTGGGAAAACCAGAATCTGAAACCATATGCTCCACTCTACAGCACTACAGCAGTGAAACTGAGGTCCACAGTGTGGGAGTGATTTACAATCCTAAACTCAAGAGCCAGAAGGGACCCTCCAGTCCAGTCACCTATTGCCCAATATCCCACAGACTCTCACAGGCAGAGTAGAGACTAGAACCCAAGTCTTGCTTTCCATTATACCCCAGCTTCTTTTCCCCTTTCCCTTGAGGGCCATTAAGATGGGCCCTCTCCATTCGGTGCTTTGAAATCCTCCAGCAGACCCATGTAAGCTGATTTTCCATGTCAGAGGCTTGGATTTCATTCCTCTCCAACAACCCCAATTCCCCAACTGAGACAGAGATGTGCAAGAGATGGCTGCAGGGAGGAGGATCGGAAGCTCTGTTTTTCTTGCACTTCAGTACCCAATGTGCTCTGGAAATAGAACTTGGAAGCCTAGTTTCCAGCCCCAGGCAGCTTTGTTCCCAGGCTCGGCTTGTTTGCCAGTGGCCCTCGGGACTTTCTTTTCAAAGGAGAAAGGGAACCAGGGAAATATTTTGAACAGCCCCTCCCAGTGTGCCTGTCCCTGCGCTCTCCAGGAAAGGCAACTTTCGGGAGGCATTTGCAACTCATGGAAAACAATTAAGTCCCTGAATAGAAGGCATCAGCTCTCAGGAATGGGAAAAATTGGCTCATGGGTTCGAATGACTTTTTTTGGGGCTTGTTGTTGTTTTTAAAACGGCAAGAATATCTCGTGTCCCCTGGGGACTTGGTGAGGGGTAGAGGCAGGGATGGAGGGGTGAGGCCCAGATTACTGAGGCAGCACAACTTCCCGACAAAGAATTCACAATCCAGGGTTGTGAAACCTCATCACCAGGGAAGTCTGTAGGCTGTACTGGACGCTTTGTATTTCCTGATCTGCTTCCCCAGCACCACCCCCACTGCCCAAGAAGGGCCTTCAGGGTCCCCGTGTTTCTCTCTGCCCTCTTCTCCTCCTTTAATCCTTGGATAGAAAGAGACTTTCCTCCATCTTGTTTCCAGGGATGAAGAAGAGATCACTCGGAGTGAATATGGAAGAGTAAGGGGAAGAAATCAATGTGCTGGAAAGGATACTGGTCTGGGATCCAAAATATATGAGATCAAAGCCCAACTCACTTATCCAAAAGTCAGAACTCAGTTCAATTCAGCAAACAGTTGTTAAGCAAATGCTTAATTAACATGCTAGATTTTCCTCCCTCCCTCCCTCTCTCTCTCTCTCTCTTTCTCTCTCTCCCCCCCTCTCTCTCTCCCTTTCTCTCTCTCTCTTCTTTCCCTTTCTTCCCCTCTCCTCCCCCTCCCCTCTCTTTCCCTCTCCTTCTCCATCTCTCTCTCCCTCCCTCTCTCACTCTTTGTTTCTCTATGTCTTTCTCTCTGTCTCTGTGTGCCTGTCTGTCTCTCTCCTCTTATTCTCTCCATTTCTCTCTGTCTCTGCCTCTTTCTTTCGAACACACACACACACACACACACACACACACACACACACACACACACACACACACACACCCCTGTACAAAGATTAAAACTAAACAGTTTTCCACCTTCAAGGACCCGTCTACTTCATTTTAAGGAAAGCATCCAGGTTGGCCAGAAACTTCAACCCTCTCTAGGTTTCTCCACCATACCCTTCCTTCTTACCCTACTTTTATATGTTGTCTTCTCCCATTGGAATGTACGCAGGGACATTCTTTGTTTCTACTCATGTTTATTTGTATTTCCAGTTCTTAGAATAACTCCTAGCAATTCTGCTAGTAAACAAATGCCTGTTGACATTACTGCCATTAAACAACTAACCTGGGGGTTAGGAGACCCTAGCTCCAATTTACTAGCCTGTGTCCTAAATTTGGAGCCATTTGATACTGCATTGGTCATCTAGTATAACCCCTTCATTTTACAATTAGGGAAACTAAAGTTAGAAGAGAATTGGCAACATAGCCATGATTACAAATGCAGTTGATCCAGCATCTGAGCCCCAGTCCTTTGGCATCAAATTCTGTGCTTTCCCCATTATACTGTAGTGAAAGTCACCTCCTTACTCCATCCTCAGTTTTTTCATCTGTAAAATGCATTGCATTAGAAAATGGATTTAACAATGACCTCTAAGGTCACTTGAAGTTATAATAGTGCAAAACTTCTTAAACTGTGGGTTGTAATCTCATATGGGTGGGGTCTCGTAACTTAATGTGAGGATTATGAAATTTTGATTTATTATCAAGTAAATTCCATGCAAATCATTTGATATTTTGAGAGAACTTCTCAAAATAGGTCTGAAACACTAGCCCCTGTGATTGATATCTTCTCACTGTGCAATGCAATCAACACAGAGATTTCATGGTGAACTTGCCTCAAAATCTTCTCCCAGCTGGAGGACTGTTCCCCAGTTGCTGTGATCTTCCAAATCTCTCCCATATTTAGAATTTGGAGGGATCTTAGAGACCATGCAATTTAATCCTTCCATTTTGCAGATGAGGAGAATGTAACCCAGAAAAGGGCCATGACTTATCCAGAGTCACATAATTAAAACGTGCAGATCCGGGATTAAACTCCAAACCCAGTATTCTCAACACACCATGAGCCTGGAGGTAAATGGGGGCCCACGAAGCTTTGATCTTCAGAATTCCAAGACTGATTTGCAGTGTCTCACCCCATCCTACCTCCTTTCCTATAAGATTTTCCCTGGTTCTGGTTTTCTCCAGAAAATGCTGGGATTCATTCTATTTGTGTCTTGGTTGAGAGGTGCCCTGAGGGAGGGTCAGGATAATACTCCACATTAATCCTCCCAAGGCTAGTCAGAGGGTAGGACTCCAAGGATCAGTTTCCCCATGTTCCGTAGTGTGATATGGTAGAAAGGAAGGAGAGCTTCAGGGACAGAGGGACAAGCAAGGCTTTGCCCCACGGCAAAGGCTGCCTCTGCCAATCTCCCCATTGCCTTCTCTAGGGTTCTAAAACCCAGAGAGCTCCTCCTCTGCTGGCGGGACTGGACCGGACTAGGGCGGACCTTTCAATTCCCCAACAAAATGGAATTTACAGCCCTTGGACTATGGGTGGCCACTACTTCTTGTGCCCTTGACTCCCTTTCTTTTCTCACCTGCAAAATGAATATGCTAGATGGGTTTGAAGGAACCCCAACATCCCATAATCTCTGCTAGTAATCCCAATCCTCCTTTGGAGGCCTTCACAACCCCTGAGGCTGAAAAAACAAATTCTAAGACTAAAATCCTATTCCCATTTTATAGGTTGTTGGAGATGGGCCTCAGTGTCCTAAACTGTAAATTGAGATGACTAGATAATATCTTCTAAATCTTAAAAGAATGCCTTCCCACTGTTCTCTCCTTTTAATCCTTCAGCTGTGTCCATCTCTTGAATATGTCCCCTTCTGACCTCTGACACTGCTACCCCTGGGGCTGGCCCTTTTCACCTACAGCTCCACTTATCCCACTAACCTGGGGGTCAGTCTTTTTATCTCAAGCCTCTCCTCACTTCCATGCACCCCCCACTCAGAGTTTTATCCTGACTTTTCTACTTATTATCTTGACTGGTAACTTCCTTTCCCTGGCCTCAGGTTCCCCATCTGCAAAATAAGGGGATTGGACTCAATTGTCAATTCTAAATCTTTTGAAAGCTCCTTTCATGGAAAGTAACTGGAAAAAAGATTTTTTTTGGCCTTTCTTTGCCTTCCCAGAGTTTAGCAGGTACTGTGGAACCTGATATGTAACAGATCCTTAATAAATTGCTTATTGACGACTTGACGGTTCCCTTCCAGTTTTACTCTCTGGCACCTGAGTCGTCTGAATAATTACTGTTTCCCCTCCTCCCCCCAGAGTTCCCCTTTATCTATCCCTGGCCACCCTTCACAGAATTATAGAGTCACAGGTGACAGAGAGATTATTCATCACAGGCCTGGAGAGAGATCCCACAGGTAGCAATGGGAGCAGGGCTCTGAACTACAGACCCTGAAGCTGACGCTCCTCCCCTCCCCAGCCTCCCTTCCCCTCTTCCTTCCATCTCTTGCTCATCTTCCAGGCAGTGGGTACTCAGGCCAGGCCAGGCCAGATGGGCTTTGGCCCACTGAGCCAGGACCTGCCCCAGAGCAGACTACATTTCCCAGAATACCTGCAGGCCTTGGGGTGTGGAGCAGAGAATGGAGGTGGGGCTGGGCCAGTCATACACATGGCTGTAATTTCTCGGTTTAAAAAAAAGAGAGAGAGAGAGAGAGGGAGAAAGAATCAAAGCAGCCAGCGTCACATCTAGGAATAGCATCGGAGCCGGGCCAAGTTATTACAGAAGATGAGTAATCCAGTTAAGTCATTTCTCTAAACACCATTCCTTGTAAGAGAATTAAAATATCGGCTTACATCAGAAAGGGAGAGGGTTAGTTGTGAGGGCCTGGGGGGCCTGGGAGACTTTCCAGAGAGAAAAAGGGAAGGGGGGAGGGCAGCACCCCTTCTCTCCCTCCCCCCCAACCAACTGATCCAGGAAGGCTCTGTGCTGAGGCAAAGGGTAAAGGGGAAACTATTTTGTCCCAGGGAAGATAGATTCAGATTCAGACTTTTGGTGTTTGTGAAGT
Source organism: Sminthopsis crassicaudata (assembly GCF_048593235.1). Taxonomy (NCBI): domain Eukaryota; kingdom Metazoa; phylum Chordata; class Mammalia; order Dasyuromorphia; family Dasyuridae; genus Sminthopsis; species Sminthopsis crassicaudata. The sequence goes on from NC_133618.1 coordinate 147,649,558, forward strand.
TATCCAGATTAAAGAAAGAACTGATGGGGGTGCAGTGGGATGGAGGTGAATGGGGTCCCTCAAGAATTAGGACCTTACATTAGAAAGTGGTCTTCTAATCCCTAAATGAAGAAGTGACCCACCTTAATCATAAATAGTTACCCAGGCAGGATTTGAACCCGGTCCCAGACTACAAATCTCACACTTTCCCCATGCTTTCATCTGGGATGTTAGATCTGGGAGAGATCAAAGAGCTCATCTGGATTAACTCTTTATTTTATATAAGAAAATGACTCCCAAGACAATGATTTGCTTAAGATCATGCTCTCCCAACCTCCCTTTCTCCTTTAAGTCCAGTAGTCTCCTTCCTCTGCAATTTAGGTGGCACAGTGGCTAGAGTGCCCAGGAGGGAGTCAGGAAAGCTCCAGTTCAAATCTGGCCTCAGACCCTTCCCTGTGTGACCTTTCTGCACCGACCCTTTCTGCCTCAGTTTCCTCACCTGGAGAAGCTTCTTTCTCAGGAAGTGCCTCCTGACAAGTTAGGGTCCCTTATTTGAGGGTAAAGACCCAGGGGTAGGAAGAGCAGGAAGCACTGAAGGGCCCTCTCAGGAAGGAGAGTGGGGGGTGAGGGCTGACAGTGGGGCTTCTACTGGGGCACTTTCTGGTGGGAGAAGAAAACTGTCAGGGAAGCTTTTCCTGCTCCCCTTCCTCCTGAGGTGCTGGCGGTGGGCATTTGTGTATGTGTGACATAATGAGGACTTCCAGGGCCTAGGGCAGGACCTTGCAGTGCCAGGGGAAGGTGGGGCTAGGACTAGGAATTGGACAGGGATTTCACCTGTGGGGGGAACTTCCAGGGAAGGAAACTCTAGCTACCAAGGCAGGTGTGTGCCTTCTCAGAGGCTGACTTAGAAAGTTGCCTAGCGCACCGAGAGCTTATGTAATCCCCTAAGCCAGGGTTTAAGACATGTTTGTTGAATTGAAATGAACTGTATCAATGGATGGAGAAGAAAGTTCCTCCTCAGCCTTCCTCAGACTCAGCCCTCTTGGCCCGGGCCTCCTTGTCCCTGCTGGTGAAGACAGAATGCTCTCCAAGTGTTCCAAACACCTCCCTCAGATTCCAGGGTTGAAATCCAAACAGCTGTGGGCTTCATCGGGAGTAAGTTGTCACAGCTCAGCAGCAGCTGTGCATCTTGTCTGGAAATGCAGCATAGCTTTGGGGAAAGGGAGGAGAGAGAGGAGAATTCCTCCAGAGTCAACAAGGGCCGGAGGAGTGGCTCCAAGTGAGCCCCAAACAGACTGATTCTTCCCCCCCACCCCGTTCCCCAGAAGAAATGACTTCATTCACTTCCCCCTCCCCCAAAATGCTGAGTCTTTTTCAGAAGGACCAAAACCTTTCAGTCTGGTAATGTTGTTTTCCGGCTCTGGTCATCTACGTTTTTGGGCCTGTTGGTGATGTGGTTGGGGGGGCGGGGAGATGGGGAGAAGAGGAGGGATGCATACAATGATGGGCCTGGAAGGGGTCTCAGAGATCCTTTAAGCCAAATACAGATTAGGAAACTGAGGCAAACTGGGTTTAGTGACCAGGCCAGGGTCACACAGCCGGTAAGAGTCTGAGGCCAGATTTGATCTCAGGAAGATGACTCAAAGCTCCAAACTCTGTCCACTGCACCACCCAGCACAATGGCAGGGTATTCTTGAGCATGAGGCAGCCATAGGGCAGCATGGGGAAATTCCCACCCTTTCCCTATCAGTTTTGCCAATAACATTTGGCACAATCCTTTGATTATCTAAAAGCCTCTATTAGGACCTTGGGTGAGGTACATCAAAAGCAGAAAAGCAGGGAAGAAATGAGGATTCAGAGAAACACGAGAAGTCAGGTAAACTGATAATGGTCAAGGAAAGTAGAACCAAGAGAATAATGTGTGTAAGGAGTGATTAAAGTGTAGCTAACTCTGGTAAAACTCCACCTTGGTTCTGGAAAACAGAAAACTATAGAAAGGTAAAACTCTGTGCTGTTAGCTGTGACTGCTAGATCACTGATATTAATTTTCTTTCTTCAAAGGATGGGTTCAATAACAACCGATGCTATTGAACATCATATTGAAACTGACAGCACTTTAAAAGGTTTTATATTTCCACATCTAATCTTTCAACCGAATCGTATTTGATTGAAGCATTAAAATTTTGACATTTTTTATAAAAATAGAGGTTGGGAAGGGAATATGGATAATTGATTTTGATATTAAAAAATAATCCTTTTTTTAAAAATAGTACTGGGAATTATTGGGGTTGGGAGAGGGTGGGGAGAAGGCTTATGACTCATCCCAAGACCCTGTAATGAACCTTTTCTTTACTGGAACACTGGGCTTTTGTGGGGGCTGGGGGTGGTATTACTACTGATCTCTGCCTTGTTCCCCAGATGAGCACAAGGGCCTTACTAATATCAGAACTGAAGCTTTCAGCACCAGAGATGGATGTTTGGCGTTAGCTCAATTTTAGGAGCACACATTCCCCTTGAAGACTTACTTTCTAATACCTTTCCTCTCTCTCTGACTCTGAGAGGGGCAGCAAACATGTACTCCTGATGAGAAGCTCTGAAAGACCTAGAGCCTGGGAGAGCCAGGGGGAGCTGCCTTCTGTATGGAGGAGATGATACCCCCCTCCCAGATGTTCTGACTGAACTCATCTTTCTCCTCTTCCTTCTCGTTGCCGTTACTCACACACATCCTTCCCCCCAGTTTCTCCCACATACACTCTTCTTTTCACTTTTCAGGAATGACAGAGTCAAGAGTCACAGGGACAAGGTGAAAGCCTGCCTTAGTGGTGGACAAAGGCCTGCAAGCAAGTGAGGTGCTGGCTTTGGGATCAGAGGAACAAGTTTGGAACCTTGGATCAGCCACTTTCAATTTCCGTGACCCAGGGCCCAGGATTTCACCTTTTTGTAGTTTCAGGAACCTCCTCAGTAAAATGAGAAAGTTGGAATCTCCCAGGTCCCTCTGAACTCTGTGTCTTATGATACGATGGAAATACTTTTTGGGATTTCTTTAAGAGAATGAAGAAGAGAAACTGAGGCTGGAGGGGAGCAGAGGAGTTTGAGGTCATTCTTCTTGACCTCTCTGCAGCTTTTGGCAACGTTGCCCACTCTCTCCATCCGGATGTTGTCTCCTTTCTGGATTTTTTGTGATATTGCTTTCTCATGATTCATCTCCATCCCTCAGGGTTGTTTGACTGAGATCATTATCCATCTCTTGCCCTCTGCCTCTATCCCAGTTCTTCCATTCTCCCTCTCTCTTTCTCCTTTTCCTCCCTCCCTCTACACCCTCTTCTCTTTCTCTCTCTGTCTCTCTGATTCTCCTCCCTCTTTCCCTTCTTCCCTTCCTCATCAGGTCTCATGATCCAATGGTCATCCCTACATAGATGATTTCAGTATCTATATATTAATCTTACCCTCTCTCTTGAGTTCACAATCTGTCTATTGAATATTTTCACCTTTATATAGTTCAAGAGAGAACCTATTGTTTTTGACCCCAAATCCACCCATCTTCCCAACTTCCTGATTTAAGTCAGGGACGTCCCCACTTCTCCAGGTACCCACAGAGCCGAGCTGCTTTGTATTTGTATTCCCAGGGCCTGACATAGTAGACACTTGGTAAATACTTGTTAGTTGACAGATTCACCCCACATATCCCATGACTCCTCAGAGGTTCCCTTTTCCCTATTCAAACAGCCACCACCCTAGTGCAGACCCTCACCACCTCTAGCTGAAATATTTGCAGATTCCTCCTTATTGATCTTCCCTCTTTCAATCTTTTCTGTCATTTATCCATTCTCCAAATAGCTGACAGTCATATTCCTAAAGTACTAAGCTAACTAGATCACATCTCTGCTCAACAGGCTGCAGGGGCCAGAGGGCATAGAGGGCAAAATTTTTAAATTCCCCTTTTTGACATTTAAAGCCCTTTACCACCTGATTCCAGACTACCTTTTAAAATTTGTTACAAATTACTTCCCTTCACAATATGCTATGATCCGGCCAAACTGTCCATCTTGATTTTCTGAACAGGCAACATTCCATCTCTGATTGCCTTGCCTTTCCACAGGCTGTCTGCCATGCTGGAATGTACTTCCTCTTCCATTCTGTCTCCAGAATCCCTAGTTTCCATTAAAGCACCATTAAAGCAACCCTTCCTTGATCACTCTAGGCCCTAGAACTCACCCCACCAAAATTACCTTGTATTGACTTTGCTTTATTTTATATATACACCAATATTTGCCAGGTGGCACAGTAGTGCCTGGCACTTCTTCCTAAGTTCAAAGCTGGCCTTGAGACACTAGACAATGGGAAACTGAGGCAAAGTTAAGTGACACTAGACAAGTCACTTAACTTTGCCCAGTTTCCCATTTGTAAAAATGAGTTGGAGGAAGAAAACAGCAAATTACTCTAGTATCTTTGCTAAGAAAACCCCAAATGGGGTCAAAAAGAGTCAGACACAACTGCAAAACAGCTCAACAAAAATATTTGCACATATTGCTCTTCCTGATAGATTTAAGCTCCTTGAAGGCAAGAATTGTTTCATTTTTGTTTTTTTAGTCCTGGTGCTGTTGCACAATACTTGGCTCATAACAGGCTCATAACATAACAGGTCAATGCTTGTTGATTCATTTGATTGATCAAACCAGTCAGCTTCCACATAACAGTCAGCTCCTTATCATTTCAGAAAGGCCTCTACTTTTTCCCTATTATGCATAACATTGAATTTAGGTTTTAGGTAGATACTTCTTGACATGTTATGTAAAAGTACATTTATTCCTTTATTTACTAGTATTTCTTTTTAACAGACATAGATGTTGTATTTTGTTAAAAAGCTTTCTGCAATTGAAACAATTATATGATTTTTATTGATCTCATGTTATCAAGATTTAACCAGAGATCAGAGACCAATATTATTGTACTAATAATGTCATCTATTATATTTATAATTTTCCAAATGTGGAATTAGTTCTATGCTCAAGTATGTCCTTGAGTACATCCAACCTGTTCATATGGATGATATTTTTAAAATGTTTGATATATCCTCTTTGCTAATATTTTATTTAAAATTTTGTAATCAACGTTCATTAAGAACATTTGACTATAGTTTTTTTTTCCTCTGTTCTGACCCTACCCCAGCTTAGATATTAAGACCATATTTGTATGAGAGAAGGAATTTTGGAAGATCTCTTCTTATCTTTGCAAAGATTATGTAATATTGTAATTAACTAACTGTTCTTTGAATATTTGATGGGATTTTTGCGTAAATCTGTCTTGCTCTGGAGTTTTATATGGGGGAAACTCATTTAAGGTTTGTACAATTTCTTTTTCTGAGATTGCTCCCAGTTGTTGTTGAGTTGTTTAAGACCCCATTGAGGGGTTTTGTTGACGAAGGTAATAGAGTGGTTTTCCTTCTCTAGCTCATTTTTATAGATGAGGAATTGAGGATTAAGTGACTTTCTCAGGGTCACAGAGCTAGTGACATGTCTGAGGCAGGATTTGAACTAATAAAGATGAGGTACAAGCCAGATGCTCTATTCACTGTGCCACCTACCTGCCCAGATGGCCCCTGCTCACTCTTTTGTTGATCTATCCTTCCAGGCAGTACAGAGGCTTCCAAGCCCATTTTTTCTCTGAATATTCAACCTGATTCAACAAGTATTTATTAATTAGTTAATTTACAAGGCACTGTGCTAGGTGCTGCATGTAGCTTCAAATTGTCTACTTACCAGATCAGTATTTCATGCAGAAAATTCAGATCTTCCTAGAGATCTTCCTTTCTAGCATGATAGTTACCTGCACTTTTATTCTTCCTTCACTTTGCGAATTTACCCATCAATCTGTGGTGACAGAACTGAGCTGAAGGACTTTATTTTTATTTATTTTTATTTGAGAACCTTCCAAGCCCTCCATCTTCTACACCTTCTTCTATCTTTACCTCAAATGCACTAGAAGATGGGGCCAGGGTGGGAAAAAGAAGATTGCAGTATCCTCTCCCCTTTTGCAAATCATCAGAATTTATGGTCTGAATTCTGCTATTCTAGTAGGGCTCAAGTAGGCCTTGTGGTTCCATATTGAGAATTACACAGCCAGGGTCACTGTAGAACAAAGATGGGGCTGAATTTGTGCAAGGTGAAAGCAACATCACCGAGAGCTACTGGTTTTACTTGACTGAGTTTCCAAGTAAAAAATTCATGCAAGTAGGACCCTCCCTGCACTTCTAATCTGGTTCTTGTACAAATGGGGATTGGTACTAGCCAGAGAAGAGAAAGCTTAGGCAACACCAATATCTGAAAGACTATTGCATGGAAGAAGGATTAGATTTGTTCTGAATGGTACCAAGAGAAAGAGGATGAGAACCAATGGTTGAAGGCTAATTCTAGCTCAACCTAAGGAAGGACATTCTAACAATAATTTATAACAATGGATTATCCAACCACCGAATAGTATATTTGGGGAAGGAGTAAACATTCTTTTGTTGAAAATATTCAAGTATCGTTTGAAGGTTGTGGAAGAATTTCGTGCATCAAGATTGGGAATTGGTAAAAATGATTTTTAAGGATAGTTCCAATTCTATGATTCCAAATCACTGGTAAAACCGCAGTACCTTTACTAGATAATTTTGCTGTATCCTATTTAGCCATAAGCAAGGTATAGCTTATTGACTCAGTTCTCTGGTACAGGGTGTCAGTCAACTGATTCTCTCTCAGATTAATGTGGTGGTGAATATTTACAAATCACAGCAATGGGCCCAGCCCTCAAGGAGCTCACAGAAATTTAATACCATGACTTTAATCAGCTCACAGTTTTGGTCCTTTGGGCAAGCAGAGTGACTACCCTCACATCAATTTTGTAATCCACATAGTCACAAAAACAGAAGTCATTAAGAAAAAAATCAGTTATTGGGGAAGGGAGAGGGGAAATAATTCCCTCTAAATTTCAACACTATGGAGCAACAATGCTTCTGCTATTCAATCATTCCTCATGTGAATTCAGTATATACTTGGGGAAAGCACCTGAAGCTGGGAATCAAGAGACCTGGGCTGTAATCTGTTCAGCTAGCTCTGTGATCTTAAATAAGTTGCTTCATCTCTGGGCCCCTCAGCTTTCTCATTTGTAAACTAAAGAGGTTGGACTAAATAACCTCTAAGATCCTTTTTAGTTCTAGGATTTTATGAAACTTAGTCAAGCTTCAGCAACTACCTGCTTGCTTCAGACAAGATATACAAAGTGTGAGATGGGAGACCAACTCTTCTCCAGCCTTGGAAGGTCCCCACCAGTCAACCTATTAACTCTTTCCATACACATGTGAATTTTTAAAGACTTTTTTGGGGAGAGTCTTTTTATAAACAAGGGCTACATGAAACCCCTAATTTTCTGGTAAAGGTTTTGAAATAGCTTAAAATTCCCCCCCCATCTCCCTTGTGAGTCAGCTCTCACTCAGGGGCAAGAGTAATAAGCAGAACTGGAGAGTAGGCGGTTGTAAGAGAAATTCTGCAAAATAGCAAGCTGGGCAAAGGCTCAAGGGGCCCTGGGGATTTGAAATTAAAGTTTGAAAATATTAGCCTGCCTTAAAGTAAAATTGGGGGCTGAAAGCCCTGGGGGAGAGAGGGCAAGATGGTAAAAGGGGATCCACAAGGCCTGACTTCAGGAATTGGGGAATGAGAATTTTCTATCCAGTAATAGAAGTTATAACAGGCATATATAGTGCTTTAAAGTTCACCAAACACTTGATGAAAATTACCCCATTTGAACCTTACAGCAACTCTCTGAGGTATACCTTACACCTATTATTATTCTTCCTGTTTTACAGATGGCCAGCCTAACATTCACAACAGTTTAAGTAATTTGCCCATGATCACATAGCTGATAAGTGTCAGGGGAAGGATATGAATCTGGGTCTCTCAGACTTAAAGTTTAACATTCCCTCCATTCTACTATTTCCTTTCACTGGAAGTGTACAAAGCGGAAGCTGTCCAGGATGCTATAAGAAGGGAGCAGCTCAGGCCCTCAGGGTTGTGGTGCTCATTTGAGGAGTGGGAGTGATGAGCCAGGGAAGGAAGTCTTTGAGGAGTTTCTGGACTTGGAGTATGCTCAATGAAGCTGTCTAGATACTCAGTAGAGATGGACATTAACTGGGCTTTGAGGGGGTATAAACAATGACCCTACTACAATTCACCTCCTGTGTACCTTTGCCCAGCATCAACTCATCCTTTGAGCCTGTGGTCAGGCTCAGACTGGAAGAACAGGTGGTTTATCCTTCAACATCTGAGTCTGAAGATATAGAAGGGAATGCAGATTTGAAAAGGTTCTCCCAAGTTGCTCTATGATCTCTCTCCAAAGCCACACATTACCTCACCAACCAGGAACAACAAAAAACCGAAGAAATGAACGAAGAAGGATTGAAAACGATGGAGGAAAACCAAGGTGGGGGTGGGTGTACCTGGGAAAGAAAGAAAACATGATGTGCAAGAGGAAAGCAAGAAAATATATCAAGAGAGAATAAGAAAGAGAAAATAAAGCAGGCTGAGAGGACCAGGAAGGATGGTATTGGGAAGTGGGCAAAAGCATACAGAGTGATAGAGGAAGGAGCAGAGTAAATGGAGTGGGAGAAAAGGCCCCTAAAATGCTCTGGGAGTCACTGAAATTTGGGTGTCAAATACTCTGAATGACTGGCTGGGAGTTTCAGTGGTTAGATTAATTCTTTCATTACAGGAAGGCGCTTTAGCAGACTCAAATAGGGAAGTTGGCTCAGAGCAAGAGAATAATTCGGTTAGCCAAGGGCCTCCAATATCTCTCCAGAGCCCAAATTATTACTAGTCACTGAGCATATTCATTTGAAGTATATTGAGTCCCCTGGGGCTTTGCTCAAAACACTCAGGACTCTGCAGAGCCTCCTATCTTGGGTCTCATGCCCCTCCCTTCCTTGGGGAAGCTGAATTTAGACCCAGGTCCTTTTGACTCCAGACAGCACTCATGCTAGATTGTATTTAGGGGTCTCTCCCCAGCTCTTTTCCACAAATATTTCTATGGAAACTTCTCCAGGGAAGTCCCTTTCCTTTGGAGAGCTCTACTTCCTAGCCTTTAATGTGGGCTTGTTTCCCTAGAGAAAGCTCCCTGAGGTGTGACATCTTCATCTTCTTGGGGTGGTCTTTCCAAATAATGGAAGAGCTGTCAGAGGTCAGAGTACGGCCTCCTCGAGATTCGGTGTCTTTCTGAGGCTTCAGTACCCCCAGGGGTGATAAGGGAGGACTACTCCATGCTAGGCCCCTGGCCTGTAGAGAGAGGGAGACTCATTCTGCCCTGAATCATTCTCACGGAACAAAGGATCTAAGGAGAGTAGAGATGGGTTTAGAAGGTGGTCAATTTTGTTAACCCTTCTCTCACCAATGGTCATCCCCCATAAGGTGAAAGAAGAATTGGGGAATATTTTGTTTACTTTCCTCCATCAACACTTAGCCTTTCTTTATCCAAAAAAGTGCCCATGTTTTCCTCTCCCTTTTGTTTTCTTATTTTAAACCAATTCCTAATTCTCTGTTAAGTCAAAATATATCTATATTCATGTTAAAGGCTTTGGCTCAACTTCAGAAAATAAATTACATCTCTTGGTTTCCTTTTGTTCTGTTTATTGCCTTATCCTATTTTAATTCAATTCAATTTGTATATATTTATATACATTGTATAATTTCAATTCAATATGTATATATTGCTGAGGCATTTGGGATTAAGTGACTTATCCAGGGTCACACAGCCAGGAAGTGTTAAGTGACTGAGGCTGGATTTGAACTCAGGTCCTCCTGACTTGAGGGCTGGTGCTCTACCCACTGTACCACCTAGCTGCCTCGCTTTATACCATTTCAAATAGCTCTTGTAGATGGGTGAGACATAATTTCTTATCACACAAACCAATTTGGAACCAGTTTGAAAAGACCCTGGACCTCTGATCTCTGAGTCTCTCAAATAGATTAAAGTCATTTATACAATATTCTAGCATTCATTGACTTTAGCCTTTCTCTACATTGGTGCAGACCTGCACTGGTCATTTAAATTCATTATTTATAACTCTTTACACCTATGAAATCACAGATCTAAGTCCGATTTAGCTTAGCCTTGGTCTAGATTGTCACCAATTCCCTCTCATGGGGGCCCTGGGATGTGACTTTCATGGACTGGATCTCACCCAGCCAATAAAGACATGTAATCATATACATGACTAACTGCTGCCAACAAATCATGACCAAAAGGAGACAGATACAGCCCCAGGCAGGGGGAGTAAGAAAAGGCATTCCTCTCTCAGGGAGCTCACTTGGGGCTGTCCAAGCAGAATGTGACTTTATCAGCTCCAGGGCATGTTCTGCCATCCTCCCAGAATCGTTCGATTCCTCACCTGGGCCGATTTTGTGGTGGAAGGACGGCTGCCAAGTAACGCATCCCAGTTGTGGGAGAGGTGACCTACCTCATCCTCTCTTCCCTCCTAGCCTCTGCTCTTTCCCAGGAAAGGAGACCTTGAAGGAGAATAGCTATTTCTGACCCAGGGACAGGTGTGAAATGTAGTGGCTGACAGCTCATCTGCCCCAACTGGGCACTGCACACCTGGTTTCTGCAGGTCCAGTGGCCTCCACCCCAGCCCCTTCCTCAGCACAAAATCTGCACCCTTAGCAAGACTGCCGTTAACCCCACAGGAAACCCATGAACACACGAATTCATCCAGCGGACTCAAGCAGCTTCAGATCCTAGAAATAATAGCTGACGTTTGTATGGCATTTCATTGTTTACAAATACTTTTAAGAACATTATCTCATTTGAACTTCACAACAAGCCTGTGAAGTAGGTGCTATTATTGTTCCAGACCTGTGGTTTCCTGGAGGGGGAAGTCCCAGTGGGGAAACTCTCTTCTCTCATGCCGATCATCAACTCAACTGTACTTTAACACCTTGGAGAGTAATTGTGGCTCTGACAAGGTAATCAACCTGTCCATGATCAGACAGGCCAACGGGAATATAGGTCTTCCTGACCATCTCTGTCTCTGTCTCTCTCTTTTTTTGTCTCTTTCCCTTTGTGTCCCTCCTTTTCATTTCTGTTTCTCTATCTCTCTTTTCCTCTCTGTCTCTCTCATATCTCTGTCTGTCTCTGTGTCTTTCTCTTTTTTCTGTCTCCTTTTGTGTCCCTCCTTTTCATTTCTGTTTCTCTATCTCTCTTTTCCTCTCTGTCTCTCTCATATCTCTCTCTGTCTGTCTCTGTGTCTTTCTCTTTTTTCTGTCTCCTTTTGTGTCCCTCCTTTTCATTTCTGTTTCTCTATCTCTCTTTTCCTCTCTGTCTCTCTCATATCTCTCTCTGTCTGTCTCTGTGTCTTTCTCTTTTTTCTGTCTCCTTTTGTGTCCCTCCTTTTCATTTCTGTTTCTTTATCTCTCTCTTATCTCTGTCTGTCTCTGTGTCTGTCTTTCTCTTTTTTTGTCTCTTTCCCTTTGTGTCCCTCCTTTTCATTTCTGTTTCTTTATCTCTCTCTTATCTCTGTCTGTCTCTGTGTCTGTCTTTCTCTTTTTTTGTCTGTTTCCCTTTGTGTCTCTCCTTTTCATTTCTGTTTCTCTATATCTCTTTCTTTCTCTCTCAGTTTCTCTTTCTCTCATTTCTCTCAGAATAGGATTGTGGCTATCATTGTTATCATTGTACAGATAGAGAAAATTAGACATCGGAGATTAAAAGTCTTGCCCATAGTCACACAGTTATAAATTGTTAGAGGAAGCATTTGAATTTGGATCCTCCTTGACTTCAAGCCTATTCCCTTTTCCCATGTATACAAACACATAGTAACCCCAAAGACCTGTTTTAAGCCTTAATAGCTACCAATAAACTTTAAAAAGCTTGCCAAAAGCTGGTAAAGCTTATGATGGCCCTAGGACTTTTGGGATGCTCCATGTACGGACACCAAGCCACGCAAGGCTTAACTGGAAGACCTGGGCACAGACATGTGCCTCTCCATGCCATGTTCCTGCATGTTCTCCCGTGTGTGCACACACAGAACTGCCACTACCTCTCCGTCCTATTCTTGACAAATGTGTGGGAGCATTTTTTGGGTGCCCTTCCTTTTTGTTTAGAAATCATGCTTTCAGATTAACTCTAACCTCATGAAAGGGGAAGTGGTAAACAAACCAAAAAAAAAAAAAAAAAAAAAAAAAAAAAAAAAGGTGTGGCTGATAATGTAAGTGGATCCCATCAGCTACAGTAGGGGCTGGACCTCAGTCCAGGAAACTTTCCAAGTGTCAGCCTTCAACCATAGGTCTTATATTTGAGTACCATATTTGGTACATATATACAATATGGCTAGGGGGTAGTTTCTCTCTGACAGTGACCCTCAAGGAGTTCTCCCAGGACCACTCTCTTGGGGCAGATCTAAGATTCTGAGACTCTTTCCTGGGACCAGATATGGAAACAGCCAGAGGCGTCAGTCTTCTATGAAGCAGTCCTTAGGTTATTAGAAAGGGGGAAAGAGGCAGCAAACATTGGCCTATTCTGCACTGAACAGAAGAGGGGAGCTTTTCTGAGGGGAGTGGGCCTTGGATTTCATTCATGGAACTTCTCCAGTGTTAGGGAGTATAGAATGTTGGAGGCAGAAGGGAGCTTAGAGGTCATCTAATTTACCCTGCCATTTTACAGAGAGTCCTGAGTTTTCAAAAGGGGAAATGACTTAAAGGCTCCAAGATTTAGAATGGGGAAAATGGACCTTGATAGAGGGCCTAGCCTACATTTGGGAAGAGCAGAGTTAAAATGGATTCTCAGGCTCTAACTAGCTGTGTGACCTAATCTCTGTCTCAGTTCCCTCAACTGCAAGATGGATGCAACAACCTCACCTATCTTTCAAGTTGTTGTGTGGATCAAATGAGATGATCTTAATAAAGTACTTAGCCTGGCATTTAGTAGGTGCTAATAACATAATTGCTTATTCTGACCCCCCTCCATTGTTGTGAAGATGAAATGAGATGATGCCATAAAGAGCTATATTAATGCAAACTCTTCCATGAACCCCTTGTGTCTCTGAGCCCTGGGGTCTTTGTTCTTCAAAAGAGGAGGATTGGACCAAAAGACCAATAAATCTCTTCTGTCTCTAAATCTAAGCCCCAATCTCTGGTTATTATTATTGAACAGAGCCTGATGTCTCATCCAGACCAGCTGCTTTGTTTTATCTGTGCTTGCTATCTTGGGACCCTCTTAGTGGGGGATCTCCAAGTGTTGTTAATTCAGGAAGTAAAGTTAGTGGGGCTTGAACCTGTTTTCTATAGTTTGGTATGATTCAATATATAGTCAAACCTCAGGATACTTAGGAAAGGGAAGGTGGCAGAGGGTTCTGGAGAATTAAAATTTCTGAGTAACTGAGGATTCACTGAAAAGCTGCTTTGTTTCTATTATGGTTAGAAACCTGCTCATATGTCTGCAGAAGAATTAATGATCATTATACAGTCTTATAGATGTGGGAGATAGGAAGGAAGGAAGGAAGGAAGGAAGGAAGGAAGGAAGGAAGGAAGGAAGGAAGGAAGGAAGGAAGGAAGGAAGGAAGGAAGGAAGGAAGGAAGGAAGGAAGGAAGGAAGGAAGGGAGGGAGGGAGGGAGGGAGAGAGGAAGGGAGGAAAGGAAGGAGGGAAGAAGGAAGGAAGGAAGGAAAGGAGGAAAGAAGGGAGGGAAGAAGGAAGAAGGAGCATTTATTAAGTACCACCATTATTCTTTTTAAGCATTTTACATTCACTATTTCATTTGATCCTCACAACAACCTTGGAGATAGGTGCTATTATCCTCATTTTACAAATAACAAAATTGAGTTAAATAGATTAAGCACTCAGAATCACGGAGCTAATAAGTGTCTGAAGCAGGATTTGAAGTCAGATATCTCTGATTCCAAGCTCAGTTCTTATCCCAGTGCACCACTTAGCCACCAAATCAGAAGCAGAAGACTTGGTACAAATCTAGATTCTGTACCTAGTGATCTTAGTCAAATCACTTAATTCCTCAAGCCTCAGTCTTCTCATCTGTGATATGGGGATAGTAAACTTTGTAAACTTTGAAACTTAATTATGTTACTATCATTATATATGCTCTAATATATCATGATATGTAAGCCCTGGAGACTAGAAGTACTCTATCTCTGGGGTCCTTCCTTCTGAAGACTTCTCCCAAAATTTCCTTTTAAAGAAGGCTCCCAGGCCTTCCCACCAGGCTATACTGCCCTGGATTTATCCATTATGTCCTTCTTCTGGGTCCCTTCCTTTTCTCTTCTTTTCAGCTTGATAATTGCCATTCAGAGCCTTCAACAATCTGGTACCACCTAACCTCATATTTCCAGTTTTTTAAGTTTATTTTTATTTTTTTATTATACTTTTTATTTACAAGATTATGCATGGGTAATTTTTCAGCATTGACAATTGCAAAACCTTTTGTTCCAATTTTTCTCTTCTTCCCCCCACCCCCTCCCCAAGATGGCAGGTTGATCAATACATGTTAAATATGTTAATGTATAAGTTAATATTTGATCTTTATAGAATTTCCTTCTACCACTGACATACTGAAGTAAAATCCCACCTTCACTGTTTACTCTTTGTATGACTTTAGGCAAGTTATTGTACTTCCTTAGACCTCAGTTTCCTCACCTGTGGAATAATTTTCTGGATCTTTGATACTGTCTTGCAGTTATCTCTGCTAGTTACTCGAAGATAGGATTACATATTAACTAAGCTTTGTGTCTTTCCCACTTGCTAAACGTATCACTTTCACACACAAGCACTTAATTGAAACAAGCACTTGTTGAAACAATAAATAAATAAATGAAAAAAAATTGCTTGTTGAATGAATTAATATTTAAGGAAATCTTCCATCTCATGCTGTACTCCCATGATTTGTACAATTAAAAGCAGAGGAAAGAACTAATTATTTGAATTCCATTTATTGTACCCAACCATATATTTAAATAACTTTTATTTGATGGTTTTCTTTTCTTTCCGATTATGTATTCATTCATTTATTCAAAAGATATTTATCAAATACTTGCTATATTCTAGGTGCTGTAGGAGATGCAAAGATGGAACAGGCATTGCCCCCTACCTTCAAGGAAGACTAGTAAGGGAAATAATACAAAGTTACACAAAGAAATATAATACAAAGTAGAATCCAAAAATTTAGCAATCCATTACAAAGTATTCCAGGGTATCAAAGAGAAAGAACTTATAACTGGTGTGGACAAATTAGGGAAGATTTTATAAAGAAAATGGAATTTGAACAAGGCCTTGAAAAGGTGTAGGAATTGGTTAAGATAGACTCTAGGGGAAGGACACTCCAGGCAGAAGGAACAGGCAGCTAAGAAAGGGAGATGAAAAATCCCTGGGTAGGTATAGTCAGCAATCCAGATTGATTGGAATAAACATTGTATGGAAAAGGAGAACATGAGATAATGTTCTATAGGTAGGTCAACACCAAATTCCAGAAAAATTTTAATTTTCAGGTTAAATATAATTTAGACTTTGTATGTTAAAGTTTGAAACAAAGCACATTTTCAATAAAAACCCTCAATTACTCAGAAAACTCAATTCATCAGAATCCACTGCCACCACCCATTTCCTGAGCATTCTGGTTAATCGAAGTTTGACTGTTCATCAAAGCCCAGCAGACCATAAGAAACAGGTTCAAAGGCCACCGATTTCATTTCCTTGAACTTGTGCTATGTTTGGAGATCCCCAAATAAAAAGTTCCCAAGACAACAAGCACAGATGAGTCAAAGGAGTTGGTCAGAATAAAGTGATGGATTCTTACTAACAATAATAATCATACAATCATAGATTTAAAGTTGAAAGATACTTTAATGGTCATCTATCCCAACTCCCCCATTTTATAGGTAGATAATGGGGAACCATTATATGCTTTTGGGCAACATTAATTTATCAATTCATTGCGTTTCTCCACCTAGAACTTAGTTTTTAAAATTTCCCTATCTTTATCTTATTTCATTTGTTTATAGTTATAGTCCCAGCATTTAGCTAAGGGTCTGTTACATAGTAAGTAAGCAACTTAGACAAGCTTAATATATATATGTATGTATGTATGTGTATATATATATATATATATACATATATATGTATATATACACACACACACATAATATACTTATATGCATCGTTAAACAGAGTAGTAACAAAGCTACCTCATAGATGTATTGCTGAGTTGAAGAATGTATAGTTTGATGACTTTTGGGGTTTAGTTTCAAATCATTTTCTAATATGATTGAACCAACTCAGAACTTCACCAACCAGTGTAGTCATGTCCTTTTCTCCTACAATCTCTCAAACAATTGTTGTTTTCTGCTTTTGTCATTATCCCAAATGATAGGTATGAAATAAGCCTCAGGATTTTAAATTTTTATTTTTCTAATTATTCGTGATTTAGAGGATTTTTCATTTGAATGTGAGAAAAATCCTCTAAATCACTAAATTTAAAATCCTGCATTCTACATGTATATCTTTTCTACCATCAACCATTTACATTTCTAACTTCTTTTCATGTGCTATCTCGTTCTTTAAAAAGTGACCTCCCAGGGGTCAGAGCCTGTCTCCTGCTTATATTTGTATTCCCAAAATTTGGCTGAGTGTCTACCACAGTAAGTGCTTAATAAATGCTTTTTTAAATTCATTTTTCATTTATAAGACTTTTTGGTTCAGATTATTTCTCCATGTGGAGTTTATTGTGGCATATGCCATAAGATAATGATATAAACCTAGTTTCTGCCAGTCTGCTTTCTAGATTTCCCAGAAGTTTTGTCAAATAGGAAATTCAAAGCTCAGCAGTTATCATTCTTGGCTTTATCCTGCTATTCATTTGATTATTTCTAAGTTTTGTGTATCTAATATATCCAATTGATCAAATAACCTATTTTAACCAGCAACAAATAGTTCTTATGATAACTGGTTTGAAGTATGGTTTAAGATCTGATACTACAAGACTCCCTTAATTTTTATCTTTTTCCCTTATTTCTCTTGAGCCTATTATTCCTCTATATTAATTTTGTCTGTTTCTTTAAAGTAATACCTTGGTGTTTTGATTGGCATGAAATTAAATATGTAAATTTAATATGTAAATTAATTAAGATAGTATAATCATTTAAAATTACATTTGCATATCTCAACAATGAAAAATCAATGTCTCCAATTATATGTCTTCTTTTATTTTGTAAGATGTTTTATAAATTTTATTTTTAATAATTATGAACTTTTATAAATCCTAAATATAGCTTGGAAAGTTAACATCCAGATATTTTATATATATTTATAGCTATTTTGAATGAACTTCCTTTTCCTATCTCCTTCTATGTTTTATTTGTGACACAAAGAAATGCCAATTTGAAGTGACTACTTAAATTTTTAGTTAAATTATAGGGGTCTCTAAGTAAAGTATTGAGACATCCTCAAATAGTGGTAACTTTATATTTTCTTTGCTTAAGCTTCATAATTCAATTTCTTTTTTGTTTTGGTTAGTATTTCTAGAATTATTTACCTCTGGAGTGAAGGCTTGCCAGCCTTTTACAGTCTGCTTTCCACCTTTGATGTCCAGCTGATCCACCTTTCACCTGTGACTCCAAGAAACTGAAGCATCCACAGTTACTCTGGTAAATCATTTCAGCAGACAGGTAAATCAGGTTGAAGATAAGAGTTAAGAGGGTGTCTATTCCACACATGTAATTCCACCATTCCCTCGTGGAATGGGCAGATGAGAACAATTTGTTCTAGTGGCCATGAAAGCAGGTAAAAGAGGTGCTAGGGAGCACTTAGAACTTGGCTGGATATCAGACACCATGGTCATCCCCTGCATCTCAAGCCCTTACCAGTTATCTTGACTCTGTCCTGCCATTGGACAGTGATGACTCTGGAAGAGAGAGCGAGCCTGATGACTTTGTGCAACTCTGCCTCACTTAAATCCAACTTTTGCACAAATCAGAAGATATCAGGTAATAGGAGGTGACAGTGGATATCCTTGTTTTGCCCCCGATTTTATTGGAAAAGTTTCTAGCATTTCTCCATTACACATAATTTTGGTTGCTTATTGGATCAAGAAAAGACCCATTTATTATGTTTTCTTTTATTTTTAATACGAGTATTATCAATAGCTTTTTTCATATCTACTTGTATATTTTTATTGTTTTTATTATAAATAATGGTCTCTTGTGATTATGGTTTTCTAGGTTTTTATGTTGTGGTTTTCCATTGTACCACATTGGTTCTAAAAGGCTGATATTGATTCAGTACTTACAGAATATGGACAAGGTGTTATTTAACCACTTCAGGGAATACAGATTGTTTGTTCTTCTTCAGACCTTCTATAGTTCTTGCCCCTGCATTATTCTTCCCAAAGCCCCCTTTGGTTAGGGATTCTTGTTCAAATAATCATTTCTGAGCATAATTTTTTTAATTCATTTTTCCAAATTATCCCCTCCCTCCCTCCACTCCCTCCCCCCGATGGCAGGTAATCCCATACATTTTACATGTGTTACAATATAACCTAGATACAATATATGTGTGTAAATACCTTTTTCTTGTTGCACATTAATTATTAGCTTCCGAAGGTATAAGTAACCTGGGTAGATAGACAGTAGTGCTAACAATTTACATTCACTTCCCAGTGTTCCTTCTCTGGGTGTAGTTATTTCTGTCCATCATTGATCAACTGGAAGTGAGTTGGATCTTCTTTATGTTGAAGATTTCCACTTCCATCAGAATACATCCTCATACAGTATTGTTGTTGAAGTGTATAGTGATCTTCTGGTTCTGCTCATTTCACTCAGCATCAGTTGATGTAAGTTTCTCCAAGCCTCTCTGTATTCCTCCTGCTGGTCATTTCTTACAGAGCAATAATATTCCATAACCTTCATATACCATAATTTACCCAACCATTCTCCAACTGATGGACATCCATTCAACTTCCAGTTTCTAGCTACAACAAAAAGAGCTGCCACAAACATTTTGGCACATACAGGTCCCTTTCCACTCTTTAGTATTTCTTTGGGATATAATCCCAATAACAGCAATGCTGGGTCAAAGGGTATGCACAGTTTGACAACTTTTTGGGCATAGTTCCAAATTGCTCTCCAGAATGGCCGGATTCTTTCACAACTCCACCAACAATGTATCAGTGTCCCAGTTTTACCACATCCCCTCCAACATTCATCATTATTTGTTCCTGTCATTTTAGCCAATCTGGCAGGTGTGTAGTGGTATCTTCTGAGCATAATTTAAACCCAGAAAGTTTCTGGATTGACTGAAAAGGATTATTTAGGAAGGAGTAGAAGCATGGCAAGAAGCTGACAAATTGTGGTAGGGGCTCAGGAAGTTGTTTGTAGGTCCTTCTCTCTGCTTAGAGCTTTGTTCTTCCTCACTTAGAGAGGGTGAGGCAAGTTTCACATACAGCAAAGGGGATTCCCCCCCCCCATGCCTTCCACTAGGATCTGAAAGCACTTGCCACCTGTGCGTGTATATGCATATGTTTGTGTGTTTGTGCAGGAATAGAAAAACAGTGAGCTAGAGCCTGGAAGACAGGAGTGTACACTGTACAGTCAAAAAAAATTAAACACCTAATGCAGGGGGACACAATTTAAAAAACCTGAAAGGAGAAAAAACCCAGACACACATATAATTAAAATAAAAACAATTTAAATCAGAATTCAGACTCCTTCCCCATGAAATTTTCCATGACCACTCGATACTACAGTGCTGTTGCCTCTTTTGATCTCATACCACTTGTTATCTAACTGCACTCACTGTGTACATGTGTGTCTATGTATACATGTATGTATATGTAGAGACATATGTATGGATACACATAAATACATATACACATGTCTGTATATGTGTATGTGAGCATGTTTGATTCTTATTATGTGCTGCTCATGTATTATAATTTAACTCTTGCATTCCTAAGGTCACTTCTAGCACTAAATCTCATGAATCTATAATGAACTTTCCCTACAGATATAATTTGGAAAATCCCTGAAGGCAGGAATAGACAATGAAAACTTTTATATCCCCACTAACACAGTGTTGTGTAGGTGCCCAATAAAAATATTTACTCAATGAATATCAGCCCCTCCTTCTTAGTATTGAGAAGAGTCTATTAAAATTGGCATTAACTTCATTTTACAGTTCACTTACAACACTACAACAAAGCTTCAAATTAAAAAAAAAAAAAAAATTAGGGGCAGCTAGGTGGCGCAGTGGATAGAGCACCAGCCTTGAATTCAGGAGGACCCGAGTTCAAATTTGGTCTCAGACACTTAACACTTCCTAGCTGTGTGACCCCAACCTCGGGGGTCGGGGGAAATTTAGGATGGAATAAATCATGCGTCACATTACAGCCCAGCTCTATTAGGTGCTCTACAAACCTGTCCCAAAGAAAACAGCTATAAATATCTAGTAGCTCTGAGTGTGGAATTTAGGAATCTCTGGGCATAAAAATAATTTTTATCATTCAAGCTGTTACCTAATGGTGGAAGAATGATCTTAAAACTGATAGAAATGCTTCAAAGAAAGCATGAATTGATAAGTAGGAAGCACAACTCCCATCATGTATTAGTTATGGTGCATTATAATACCAGGTATGATATAAGGTTGTTCATTATCTTAACCACTTTTTCATCTAAGTTTTCATCTCAAATTATTAGAGAATTCTCTCACTGGGAGTACACCTCTGATTTTATAATGGAAGTCAAAAGAGAAATGAGATTCACTTTATCAACACTAGCATAATAGTCAACTTGCTACTAGATCCTGTAAAACAAAGAATATTTTCAGATGCAAAACAGGCACATATTGAAATTGGTTGTACACATTTAAATATTCCATGTACTTGTAATTTATTCAGCAAACTGAGCACTTTTCAGGGCTATGTGCCAAGTGTGGTAGGAGATATAACATTGGAACAATGGTCCCCATTTCATAATCTTTTCTTGAATTCTTACTATGGGCCAATCACTGTGCTAGGCAAACGTGAAGAAAGCTTGTTTCCAAGTAACTGACAATCTAATCAAGAGTTTGCAATACTTGGCAAGTCAGAAAGGAAATAAAAGAAAACCAAATCTATCTCATTATAATCTGGACACATAAAGCCATTAGTATATACACACACATAGCAAATTAAGGGAACATACCAAGAATTCAATATTTGCTCATGTGCAAAAAGGAGAAAATGAAATATGCAGAGAACTAAGTGGAAGGTGTGACTAGGCAAAAACGCAAGTCAAAAACATTTAGGGATGTTAGTATATAGCCAACTCAAAGTTAACAGCGTTATTATGGTAATCCAGAAAATTAATGTGATATTAGTTAAAAAGATTAAAGATTAGATAAAAGAGCCTAGGGATATGAGGGTCTTCTTCCCTAGTCAGAACATAGTTGGGGCATTAAGTTCAGGTGTCTCATTTTAAGAAATACACTCACAATTTGGAATGAATTCAATGAAAAGGCAACAGGAAACCATACTGCACAAGCAAAGGAACTGAGATTATATGCCTGGAAAAGAGAAAATTTGGAGGGCAGGAAAAGAGAGAAGAACATGATAGTTGCCTTCAAGCATAGGTATAATGGTCAATTTTAAGCAATTAACTGAAAAAAAAAAACAAAAATTGGATATACTTTTAAGTTTGATCTGCTCTATTAACATTTTCTCTATCACTTCTTTAAATCTAGACAATCAATGAAACATGCCCTGGTTAGTAGCATAGGAGAACACCCCTATTTCAAATTGGTTGGTTGATTGTGGTCCTTTGTTCTTGAAGGAGACCAAAGTGACATCACCACATTAGAATCAAACTATGGAACGTGACTGTGGTGAGCAGATTAATATGAGCTCAGAATACTCTATCACGGGCTGGGCAGAAATAGGAACATTTGTGGTGGAGATAGACTCATGACAATGTGATTACCACTTGCCACATCACTGTGATCGGTGTCTGTGCTTCCACCGTGATGAAGAAAATTTTTGTGAAGAACTAGAGCCCCTCATCATCAATGTGCCCAAAGAGGGCAAGCTTATAATTCTAGGTGACTTTAATGTTAGAGTAGGAACCAACTACCAGACGTGGCAGGGAGTCCTGTTTCAAATATTCCTCATGTGGAAGGATTAGGTTTGATCTTTGGCCCTTGTAGTAGAAATAATGGAGAGACATTGCTGAGGACTTGGTTTCAACTCCTTGAAAGAATTAAAGAAAAAAATTGTTAACAATTAGAGATGTATAAGAATGAAATGGACTGACTTAGAGGGAGGGGAATCAAATATTTAATCAGTATTGTTATCAATCAAATATTCAATCAAACATTCAACAAACACTTATTAAACTCCTACTGTGTGCCAACTACTCTTAGCAATTGGCAATGCAATCTCTATTGTCAAGAGGCTTAGGAAGGAGTGGAGAGGAAGACAGCAAGTACATGCAAAGGAGAAATAAGAGGGGGGGATAAAAAAAAGAAAAAAAAATGAGAAAGAAAGCAAAATGCAAGCAGACAATAATAAAAAGGTAAAAATGCTATGCTCTGATCCATACTCAGTTCCCACAGTTCTCTCAATAAGTGCAGATGGCTCTCATCACAAGATAATTGGAACTGGCCTGAATCATATCATTGTTGAAGAGAGCCACATCCATCACAACTGATCACCCTATAATCTTTTTTTTTTTTTTTTTTTTACTGTGTACAATGTTCTCTTAGTTCTACTCACTTCACTTAGCATCAGTTCATGTAAGTCTCTCCAGGTCTTTCTGAAATCATCCCACTGATCGTTTCTTATAGAACAATAATGTTCTATAACATCCATATATCATAACTTATTTAGTCATTCCCTAACTGATGGGCATCCACTCAGCTTCCAGTTTCTTGCCACTACAAAAAAGGGCTACTGCAAACATTTTTGTACATGTGGGTCCTTTTCCCTTTTTTAAGATTTCTTTGGGATACAGGGCTGCTGTAGACACTGCTGGATCAAAGGGTATGCACAGTTTGGTAGCCCTTAGGGCATGGTTCCAAATTACTCTCCATAATAGTTGCATCAGTTCACAACTCCACTATCTATTAGCAGTCCAGTTTTCCCACATTCCCTCAACATTCATCATTATCTTCTTCTGTCATCTGTGCTAAGAACTTTTTAGAAATGTTATCTCCTTTGATCTTCACAACAACTTGTGAGATAAGTGTGATTTTACTTTTTAAGTTGAGACTGAGGCAGATTTTCTTTTTAAGTGAGTAGTGTCACACAGTTCATTAGTGTCTGAAAGGAGACTTGAACTGAGATTTTCCTGATTCCATGCTCAACACTATCCACTGTGCTACAGATCAAAGAAGGCACTGTGCTCTATGAGCAAAGCAGAATTTAGAAGCTCAAAGGAAATAGGGGATATGCAAATTTAGAGCCATCTCTATTCCAAATGTTCATATGAACTATTTGTGCCCAATCTGGGCATTAATGGGAATGATTCTATTACTATAAATATGTCCTCTCAATATTATACATATACATATTATGTATATATGTATATATATAATGTATGTATGTATATTGTGTGTGAAAGAAGAAAAGACAGATGAGAAAGAGAAGAGAACAAAGAAAGTTCTTTGAATTTATTTATTAGCCCTTTATGTCTCCAGAAAAAAGGTATGATCCATGATGTTATCCACTTGTTTATCTTCATCCTCCAGTCTCTCCACTTTCAAGAATTTCCCAAGCTATTATCTATGGATTGACTATACTCTTTCCTTCCCTATTTCAACAACTTGCTGAAGGTTAAATTTGACACTATTCTTTACACTTGAGACCCTTGCCCCTTTGTCCTTTTCCCAATTATTCTTTAACATATCCCACCTTGGATTACTTTGCTATCTGCTGCTTCTGAACCTATTCACATGTTACTCAATGGAGGTGGAGAAAATCAGAAACTGTTCTGATTGGGTCAATTACAAATTTAGTTTGTATAATTTTAACTTGAGCTTCACTGCAGCAATCCTTTTTTCATCTATCTAATAGATTCTGCATCCCATAATTCCATCACCATAATAGCTATTCCAAATCTTTAATCTTTCCTTAAGATTTCCATGACTCCTCCTTCTTCTCCTAATTAACGATCTTGTTTCACACTTTAAAAATTGAGGCCATTTACCAAGACTTCCCTCTCTTTTCCTCTTCATTTCACATCATTTTTGAGGTTTTTCCTTCCTTACCATGTCCCACATGAAGAGGTGACCCTTCTCTTGCCAAGGAAAATCCCTCTACATATACCTTTGATTACATTCTAACCTGTCTTCTTTAACAGATTGTCCCTTTTATTACACTCATTTCCCATCTTCTATCTTAAATCTTACTCTCTCTACTGGCATTATCCATACTACTTACACATATGTCCTTATCTTCCCCCATCCTAAAAGGAAAAAAGGAAGGAAGGAAAGAAAGAAAGAAGGAAGGAAGGAAGGAAGGAAGGAAGGAAGGAAGGAAGGAAGGAAGGAAGGAAGGAAGGAAGGAAGGAAGGAAGGAAGGAAGGAAGGAAGGAAGGAAGGAGATGGAAAGGAAGGAAGGAAGGAAAGAGATGGAAAGGAAGGAAGGAAGGAAAGAGAGAGAGAAGAAGAAAGAAGGAAAGAAAAAAAAAAGAAAAGACCAAAAACATTCATTTTATCTAACAATCTCTGCTAAGAATCAATCTGTATCTCTCCTCCTCTTTTTGGCCAAACATTTTGAGAAAGCTTTCTGCAACTGATGTCACCACTTCCTCTCCTCACTCTTTTTAAGCCCTTTGCACCCTGGCTTCTTATCTCATCATTCAACCGAAACTACTCCAAAGTTACCAATCTTTTTAATTGCTGAATCTAGAGGCCTTTTCTCAGTCCTCATCCTTCTCCGCCTCCCTGGAGATTTTGACACTGCTGATTACAATCTCATCCTTGATACTCTCTCCTCTTGAGGTTGGTGTGAAGCTGCTCTCTCCTGGTTTTCCTCCTATTTGTCTGACCATTTCTCAGTTTCTTTTACTGATTCTTCATCCATGTCAAGCCCACTAATCATAGAAGTCTCTCAAATCTTTGTCTTGGCTCCTCTTCTCCCTCTAGAGATGTCTCTTGCTGATATCATTAGCTTTCATGGATTAAATGATCACCTCTACACAAATGATTCTCAGATTTATCTCTCTCTTGACTTCCAGTCTTACACCTTCAACTGCTTTTTGGACAGCTTTGATTGGATGTCTTATAAGCATTTCAAACTCACCATATACAAAAGAAAACTCATTATCTTTTCCTCAAAACTTTCTCCCCTTTCTAACTTTCCTATTACAATAAAAGTGCCACCATAGCCTCAGTTAAGGCTCTCAACCTCAATGTCATCCTCAGCTTTTCACTTGAACTCACTCAAGAAACCCAATCTGTTTTCATTGTCGACATTTCTACTTTTCTTACACTTTGTCCCCCTTCACATCAGGTATTCTGTGGTCCAGCGGTACTGGGATACTTTCTGTCCCTAGCACTAGACACTCAATTCCCTGACCAGGTGCTTTGTACTTTATACATCTCACTTGTACATCATTTGTACAGTTGCCTCCATCTTATTTTGCCTTTACATCCAGTGCTTAGTACGGTGCCTGGCACAGAATAAGCACTTTAATAAATACTAACAATTATAATTATTAACAAACAATTATTATAATGTTTCTGAAATGAAAATAGTAAAATGTAAGTTTCTTGAGGTCAGGAACAATTGTGGTTTTTGTCTATTTCTAGGGCTAATACAAAAAGGCCTTGTACCTAGTAGGAGCTTAAAGATGCTGGTGGAATTGATGGAAACCGAAGCCCAAGGAAGAAAGGATGCCCCGAGCAGATTGTTTGACTCCAGCATTAAGGCCAGTGTTCTGGATAGAAGTCTACTTCCCTCTCTCTTCCACCCTCCCTATATAAATGCCTCCTCCCCATCCAGCCTCCCTTCCCCATTCCCCTCTGTGCAGTAGTTTTGCTCACAAGTCAGGGGGTAGCACAGACAGAGCTGAGACTCTAGGTCTAAATTCAAAATAACGGAAGGAAGATATTTACTTACTCGTCTGCTGCTATTTTTGGTTTTGGTAAGAGGCCAAAAAGGCCTCGAGGGAATCTTTAAAAAGTCAGTTGGAAAGATGGTCAATTTTTCTTTCTGGCCCCATCTCTATCAACACAGTTTGTTCCCTGCCTATACCGCCATCCTACCCACACACACACACACACACACACACACACACACACACACACACACACACACATAATATATACATATAGATCACACACACACATTCAAACGGACCTGGTCAGATCCAGAAAAGTCCTGATCCTCAGACTCTGGACCTGCTGGCATTCCTTCCTGCATCTTGATCTCCCAGGCATATTCTTAGGGACTTAAAACCACCCCTTTTGGCAACAACATCTCTCAGATCTCTGCCATCACTGTCTCTGGGCTTTGGAATTAATTGTCCTTTAAAGAGCCTGGGCACCAAGGCCCAGCATATCCTCAGTCTCCCCTCTGGGGAGGGAGGAGAAAGCCGTGGTATTTGTATCAGCTCTGAGATTTCCAATCCTCCCACAAATCAGAGATCACTCTGGGGGGGGGGGCTAGAATACCCTCACACAGACGAGGGATCCACCCCCACCCAGTGACTCAATCACAACATCCTCTCCCATCCTTCCTCTCTCTCACACTCCTGTACTCTGGCCAAGAGCATCAGCTCTCTATTCACACTTGGTACTCCACCCCCTCAAGGCTAGCTTCCTGACCACAACAGCACGACTTTATTAGCAGCATCAGGAAAACATCCCACAGTCCTTTACAACCTTCAGTAATAGTAGTTAGCCTTTGCAAAGTGCTTTACATACATAAACACAGTGCACTCTCCTACCAACCCTAAGAGTGAGCTTTGATATCATTACCCTTACTTTGCAAATGAGGAAACTGAGACACCAGTTATTTTATTATTTTACCAGTTTGCTATTTAGGAACCTCAGTGGTTAACTGCCAACAACAGGTGGTCACTGGGGCAGCCACTCCCCTTTTAAACTCTGTTATATTATGTATGCAAAAATATTAAATCTCTTTTATAATATACTTAGGCATACTGGGAAGAAGCCAAGCCTGAGCCTTGAGTTATGATAACTGCTGATGGCTCAGTTCCCAAAGATACTGACTCTTTAGCTTGGAATTGTTCTATAGGACCTTTTTTTTTTAGATTTACAGTTTTTACTTTCTCTTATTTTTTATATTATTTTTAGTTATTTGTATCATATAACCTTGAAGATTATTGACAGTTTTGTGCATTTTCTTATATAATGAAGATTGCATTGGACACTGGATATCCCTGTTAAATTTAGCTTTTGTTTTTAATTATATATCTTAAGTTTATTACAGTTTGTGTCTCCTTTTAAACTTCCTTCTACTTGCTTCTGCACATTTTTATTTCACTCTCACCACCTACCCGACACACACACACACACACACACACACACACACACACGTTTCTTTTATAACTTTACCTTGAAGAAAAAAAAAAAAAACAGCTATCTCTTAAAACCAAAGAATATATTCAAGCAAAACAGATCCATACATATGACTTAAAAAGCGTGTTTCTTTCTGAACATCCAATCTGTCACTCTGGATTATGACTCCTAGTCAGTTATCTGGAGTTTTGCTTAGTTATTGCATTAACGGTTCTCAAGTTTTTCACAGTTGCTTTGCTTTATAGCTTTATAGTCATTCCATAATTCATTTCCTTTGTTCTCTTAGACTCACTTTGCATCAATTATAAAGACCTCTTAGGCTTCTTTGAATCTGTATATTTCATTGTTTCTTATCATATACTACAATATATTAAGCAATTCCCTAGTTGATGGGGTACCCATTTTGTTTTGATTTGGGGTACAACAAAAAGTACTCCTAGAAATGGTTTGGAGCATGTGAGTCCTTTCCCTTTCTTCTCTCTTTGAGATCATAAACAGTAATTATGTCCCTGGATCAAAAAACACAGTTTAATGATTTGGGGGGTAGAGTTCTGAATTTTTTTTCAGAATGTCTGGATTAATTTACAGCTCCATCAGCAATGTATTGGTATGCTGACTTCCTATAAGTTTTTTGACAATTGTCATTATTCTTTGTGTTAACTTGTGATGCAACTAAAATATTTTGTACTGAATACAGGAACTGTCTGTTATATCACAAACAATGTACCATCATACAGTCAAGTTAAGGAACTAGTATCTTGGGATACTGAGCCATTGAGAGTTAGCACAACTCAAAGTACAGGACTAATTCCTTCACAGTGTGCTTATGTGTATTATTAAAGAAATTTAATATATGTGTATGTGTAATCATACACATAACAGAGTTTGAAAGGGGAGTTACCCTGTGAAAAGAAGATCCAATGAAGAAATTTGGTCCTCCCCAATTGTATAATTACCAATTTGATTGGCATGAAGTAGAATGTCAAAGATCTTTATATTAATATTCTTATTAGTATTATTTAATAATATTTTATATGGTTGTTGATAGTTTCTCTTTTTTCTTTTGATAATTGTCAATTTATATTTTAATCATTTATATATTAGAGAATGGATTTTTTCCTATATAAATGAATCAGTTCCTTATATATCATGAATATTAGACCTTTATCAAGAAATTTGCTACAAAAATTCTTTTCTTTAGGTTCCATTTTTATTCTCTTGATTTTTTCACTCTTCCCTAGCAGCCTTCTCTATTTCCTGTTCCCACCCAACCCCTAGGAGTACCTTTTCCTCACCAAATCTTACTTTTATATTTGCTCAAAGAATTTAGGCTTCTGCCCATTTGTGTGTTATTTTTAATGTTTTCAAAGTTCTCCCCCTTTTCAGCTCCCTTTCATGTGTTGCCTTCTCCTATTAGAATATAAGCTCCCAGAAAATAAGGATTCTCTTTTTTGCTTGTATTTTTAAACTTTATTGCTTATCTATCTGACTGTCTGTCTGTCTGTCTGCCTATATAATCCCTTATTTCATTGTTTCCCATATTCTATCCAAATTGAAGGAAAGGATAGAACAATTGCATACAATTTTCATCATTTCAAAAATCAGAATAATCCAACCAATCCACAGATCACCACTCAAATTTAGAAAAGATTATAGGATCATATATCAGAGGCCACATCAAGTCCATGATGCCTTTCCTTACACATCCATAAAAACATTCACAAATAGACTCATGTAACCCTTTCCAATTTAACCTCTTATTAAATACCTTCAGAGGGCCCAGTCAGGAAGAGGACCTGAGTTCAAATCTGGTCTCAGACACTTACTTGCCATATAACGCCCGGCAAGTCACTTAACCTTGTTTGCCTCAGTTTCCTCATCTGTAAAATGATTTGGAAAAGGAAACGACCCACTATTCTAGTACCTTTGCCAAGAAAACCCCAAATGGGGTCAGAAAGAGTCGGACATGATGGAAACACCTGAGCAACAATCACATAGTAGGCAATCCAAGCCAGCAAACATTGAGTAATTGCCTACTGTGTGCATGGCATTGGGTTGGATGCTTAGAACACAGATGGAAAAGTGATTCTCTTTTGTTCTTGGTTGACTGCATATGCCCATGAAACTCTCAGCTACCTGGATAGGAGAGATAATTCCTTTGCTCCCTGCCTTCAGCTACATCTTTTCCTTCCTGACAGGACATGAGAAGACAGAAAGACTGTATGTGTCTGTCTATCTAATCCCTTATTTTATTAAGGGATTTTTCATTTGGGATTTGGGATTATTTCATTAATCCCCAAATCTGAGCCATTAGGTAGCTTCTAGGCAAGGACCTACTACATAACCAGGGACAGTCTGGCCTTCAGAGGTTAAGACCCCAGGCCTAGGGAACGCCATAACCTAGAGTTCGGTGTCAGACTGAAAGATTCAAACTTCTGGACCAGAAAGTTGGATCCAAAGAAAAGGCTAAGCCTGCAGGCATTTGCTAGCAGGGAGAAGACTGCTCTGTATCCTAATGAGCTCACTGCCCGGGGCAAAGAATCTCCTGCTGAAGATGAACTGTCTTCTAGCCAAGACTCAGGAAGGAAACAGAAATGCCATTTTATAAAGAAAAGAAAAAAGCCAAGAAGGATTTTTTTTCCTGGAGCTTTTTTCTGGTCTTATGGCTGAAGCAAAGACAGCTGCTTTATTGACACAGCATCTATGCTCCTGTCAATCAGTCAGGCAAGAAGCATTTATTAAGTACTTACTATGTGCCAAGTATTATGCGAAGCTCTGGGGATATATAAAGAAAGGCAAGAACACATGAATTGGTTACATGGCTACTTTTCTAAAAGAACTGGAGAAAAGTATCTGGCTTTTGCACCGAAGCACAAGGAGAGAGCCAGCGGGAGCCCGATAGCCAAAGGTTTCAGCTGAAATCAGGGCCTACAAACAGAGGAGGTCTGCCCCTGCATGCCCAATGAGGCTGTGCCCAAATGCATGTGGCAGGGACTATCTGTCCGGGCACCGAGCAGAGAAGCCCGGTGGGAGCACTGCAGCTACCTTCTGACATAATTTTTCCTGCAGTGTCAAATGCATGAGTTGCAGGCCTTGGCTACATATGTTCCTTATGCATATACCTCTCCATACATACCTTTACATGAATCTAGTCTTCTGGAGGATGTATATATTTGTGCCCCAGGTTTATGGGGCAAAATGTCTTATCTTTACTTTTCTTGCTCTGTTAAATGTCTGCACTTGGGAGGCATTGCATTTTCTGGCTGAGAAATAAATGCAGGTTCATGAATCATGGTTTTAGTGGATGAAAAATGCTTTATAGAATACCTTAGGCCTGGTATTCCATGTAGGAGATGGCAGAGTTCCTAGGTGCTACATAAAGACAAATAATCTCAAGCATTTATAGAATTTGCATTCCTTGGACAAAGAATTGTGCTGGTGGGAATTGGGAGGAGTCAGAATGAGGATATGAAGAGGAAAAGACATGGTCCCTGCCCTCAGGGAGCAAACATTCTAATAGAGATAACAGGAAAAGAAAATAAAAGGTAAGCGTATTACAAGTCCATAAAAGAGGAACAAAGAGGGCTACAGAAATCAAGAGGAAAGAGATTCTATTTGTTTGGAGAACTAAGGGAAGGCTTCTTGGAAAAAGTAGGGTTATTAGTTAGGTCCTGAATAATGGACAAAATTTTAATCATGGAGATTTCAAGCCTTGGGAGCAATATGAGTGAAGGCATAGAGTTAGGAAAGTATGTGTGTTTTAGGAAGCCATTTAATTTATTTAAATTGATTTCCAAGTTGGGCACATGAATGAGAATAGTGAGAGATGATGACAAGACAGATCATATTAGAGAGGCTAACATTATTCATAATTAAAAGGGAACAACTGAAGATTTCTTTGAATAGGGGGATGTTGCAATAAGATGTATTTTAGGATGATTTTGCAATTATGTCTAACAGGATAAATTCAAATGAGGAAGGATTAGAGACAAGGAGATAGGTTGTGAATCTATGTGAATGATCCAGAAAAGAGATGGCAAAGACTTGGACTAAGATGGTAGCATTAAGGATGAAGAAAAGGGTTTCGGAGAGATGTGGAAATAAAACCAATAGGAATTACGAGGGCTAAGGATTGTAGGATATATGTACGTTGGGGATGGGGTCAGAAGGGACAGGATTCCATCATAGACGATGCACATGGGTATGTAAGTGTCTGTATGTGTGTATGTATACCTGTGCATGTTTGTGTTTGGATGCGTGATTCATTGATGTATTCATTGGTGTGGTAAGGAACTTTCACAATGCATCTACAACTTCTAGTTTTAGAAAATTGCCTCGGTCAGCGAGAAGTTAAATGACTGGCCCAAAGCCATGCAGTTAACATGTAAGAAGCAGAATAACCAGGGCCTTTGGCCGGCTCTTTGTACACTAGGAGATGCCTTTGTAGCTTACATCACTTACCCCTCCTAACAGGAATATCTGTAGGCAAAAATATGAAGTCAGCATAGACTTCTGGGTGCTTGCTCCTCCTAGGTGCCTGCAGCTGGGCTTCCTTTGCTTAGACACTCTCTGATATACATCAGGACTTCTTAAATTTTTTTCTACTTGTGATCTTTTTTCACTAGGGAAATTGTTACATAATCTTGGGCAATTTGGGATTCACAAAATAGGCATACAAATCAAACACTGATAATAAATCATAAAGACATTTATTTTGAAATAATTTTAGTATACATATAATTTTGCCATTAATTCAATAATTTCTTTTAGAAAAGTGGAAGTTTTCATACTAACGAGATGGATGTGCTTGCTTATTTTTACATAAACAATTAAATCTTGTTGGAACATTTACAAGATATAGAACATTGGGAAACCTTTTACTATTGCCATTTTTTTCCCCGACCACCACATTCAGTTATATGATCCCATACGGGCTTGAGACCCACAGTTTAAAGAAGTTTATGTTATGGGATCTCAGGACCCTGAAAATCAATAAACTAATAATCTAAGATAATTATCTGTGCCTTTATAAAGGAGTGGGGCAGAGAGGGGGGTTAAGAACTTTAATTATGCCCTTTCCTGTCTAACTCCTGTCTTCAAGGGTGGGGATGATCAATCCTGACCTAGGCAGGCTAATGGGACTGATATTTGAGGTATCAGAGGAGGAGGGGGGCGGAAGATCTTTGGGGATGTTGATCTTGGATGGTGCATTTCCCAATCATGGCCACAAGGTGGCACAGTGACCATACACCTCCCCACTCCTGGAAGAAAAGTTTTTGGGACTGAGAAAATAGCCTGAGCAAATTCAGTGTCATTGCTATTTCTCCCTATAGAAACTGCTATATAAAATTAGCCGCAGAGCAGAACTCCCTTTTATGACCGTAGTCACTTTGTTATAAACACTGGCTTGATTTCCTCTTCATTTTGTTCTACAATATCCCCAGCCCCATTTTCTCCAGGGGTTTGTATTTGAGGGATCTGAGGGTATAATGGCCCCTTTCACACATGCTATTCCAAACAAATCAGACCACTCACTCCCCAGTTTCAAGTTCCCCTTTCCTGCCATCCCTATCCATGGAATGTACTTTTTCTGTGTTTCTGCATGCTGAATCCCACCCTTCCCTTCCCTTTGGAGCTGGGGATCTGTCGCCTCCTCAGAAGCCTTCCTTAATTCCCCCCACGTGAAAGTAATCTTTTTTTCTTCAACTTTATCATAACATTTTGGGCATGTACTCCATCACATGCAACATTACAGATCAGATTTTTATTTGCTCCTCCTCCCTACCAATCGCAATAGAATATAAATTTATTGAGAGTAGTTTAAATGTAATTTTTCAGTTTTGCATGTCCAGTACATAGGATTGACTTTTGCACATAGTAAGTGATTA
Organism: Sminthopsis crassicaudata; assembly: GCF_048593235.1. Taxonomy (NCBI): domain Eukaryota; kingdom Metazoa; phylum Chordata; class Mammalia; order Dasyuromorphia; family Dasyuridae; genus Sminthopsis; species Sminthopsis crassicaudata. The sequence continues at coordinate 147,682,960 of NC_133618.1, forward strand.
ATAAATACTTATTGGGTCAAAATTAAATTTTGCCATCATATTTTCGGCCTTTAAATAGTCTGTGCTCAAATTAACTTAGCCACCGCCATATCTTCCATGCTGGAGTGTCCACTCGACCCCACTTTCCAGGTGCGTCTTCCTGATTTGAGAGGTACAAGGGTTCTGAAGAGGTCTTAGTCTGGGGAATGCTGGGGGAGAAATTATCAAGAATACCAAGAAGGACTTAGAGGATGCTGAGAGGTTACCTACCTGTGATCTCGGTAGATTTAGCAGAATGCCCTTGTACCCTGGCTTCCCACCTAAGTTGACTTTGTATTCAGTTATATATATATATATATATATATATATATATATATATATATATATATATATATATATATATATATATATATATATATATATATATATATGTTAGGATTACTAGGTGAGAACTGAGGTTGTCTGGATAGTGACAAGGTGAGAATTCAGGTTGGACAATTACAAGGTGAGAACTCAGGTTGTCTGGATAGTGACAAGGTGAGAATTCAGGTTGGACAATTACAAGGTGAGAACTCAGGTTGTCTGGATAGTGACAAGGTGAGAATTCAGGTTGGACAATTACAAGGTGAGAACTCAGGTTGACTTGATGGAAGGAGCAGGCTCATTGGCTGAGGTGGTTCTTCCCAGAAGCCCTTGCATTATCCCACGCCCATTCTCTGGGAGAATAAAAGAGAGAACAGTGGGCCTGGAGAGTGAGTCTACATGGAGAAGGATAAGAGCTGGAGGAGATTCAAGGAGAAAACTCTGCATTGCATCAGGCTTGACGGGGCTCCCTGCAGGAAGGGAAGTCACTTCTCTGGACAAGAGTTAACAGCAACTGCCTGGAGACAACGGTTCGTTACAGGAAGAAGAATCTGTCGGAGAGATTTGAGTAGACACAGCAGATCTCTTCCCAGAGAGTGATCCGGCAGCTTCTAGAGACGACAGCTCGCTACATATATATATATACACCTCAGTTTTTATTGAGCTCCTTATTTATATATGGTTCTTCAATACATTAAGGTTCTGTGATTTCCTTTGTGAGGGAACTTTCTCTAGCAACACAGATTGCAAGCAGTCTATAACTCACTATAAGTCAGGGAATTGCCTCAGAGCCTCAGAGATGTTACATGATTTGCCAAGAGACACAAAGCCAGGAAATGTCAGAAAAGGAACCTGAAAGGAAGGCCTTCTGAATCTCATGGCAGTCATTCTATCCACCAAACCATATTGTCTCTCATATACGAGGTTCGGTTAAGGAAATCTGGCCACAGACACACACACACATACACACACACACACACACACACACACACACACACACACACACACCCCTCTTGAGTATGAAATCTCATTCTAACAGGAACCTTAGAGATCACCTGTTTAATCAAGTAACAAATATTCGTTAAACTTCTCCTATGTACCAGACACTGTGCTAAGTGCTGAAGATAAGAGGAAAAAAATGGAGTGATCCCTGAATTCAAGAAAGATATTTCATTGGGGGATGCGACATATACACCTAACTCTTTCTAATATTGGGTTTATGTATTTCTAGCAGTATGTGTGGTAGAAGGTGAAAAGTTGTTGAACAGGAGGAAGAGTTACTCCCTTCTGGCTGGCCCCCACTTGTTTGGGCAGGATCACTCATTGCTGACTCCTCCATTTGGGAATTCCTCCATTTAATCAAAGCTTTCTCTTCAGCAAATACCCTCATTCCATCTTGCAGGGGATAAGGTTTATTTTAAATCTGAGTGATAACAAAGGGAATGTAACATAATGCAACAAAGGGAAATATGAAGTGTCTGGGGGCACCAGCTAAAAAACAACCCATCTCCAACTCATTTGCACTTATCCCATTTTCCCAAGACTCTTGAATTTTGTTTTATATGTAAGTAATGCTGTGTACTCACTTAGATTTTTTTTCTGCTTTGGGAAAAACTAGCTTAAGAATGAATCAATAAAATCTTGTTTCTCTAAGCCCTTAATTTTGCAAGGAAATGCCTCCCAGCACTATTTAATTCTATTTGTCTCTCCCTGGATATCCTGGATATCCATTTTCTTTTTTCTGGGTTACATTTATCTCAAGAACACACACACACACACACACACACACACACACACACACACACACAAATACACCAACAATACAACAAATAATTATAATATCTTTAATGGCAATAAAAAAGAAAACAAGAGTGCATATAGGTAATTCAGACTCAGTTCTGCCTAATAATAATTATATCATTTATATAAATAATATATAAACAAAAAGTGTGCACTATGTAACAGGTACCATGTTAAGTGCTTTATAATTCTTATATCATTTTATCCTCACAATAGCCCTAAGAGGTAGGTGCTATTATTATTTCTATTTCATAATTGAGGATACTGAGGTAAATCAAGATTAAGTGATGACTTGCTGAGAGTCACACAGCTAGTAAAATGTCTGAGGCAGAATTTGAATTCAGGTTTTCTTGACCCCAAGCCTAGTCCTCTATCTAATTTGCCTCCTAGATGCCCATTCTGGAGAATAAGAAGAAGGGATCAGGATGAGAAGGAGGGAGGAGGAAAGAAGTCTCAAGCCCTTTAGACACTAGTTTCAAAGAATCCTGGAGATTTCTGGCCTGACCTGGTCTATAGCTCAAATATTATTCACTCCAATCCCCTGGCCACCCCTAGAGAGATGCTAATATGTATATACAAGGTAGTTTATAGAGGAAGAGGAAATTCAAGGAAATTGCCAAAGAGGGAAAGCACAAGATTTATTTTGGGATTAACAAGTCCCATTTCTTCCCCATAGAGCATACACTTTAAATCTAATCCCTCTTCCACATGTCAGTTCTTCAGAGTCTTAAAGAAAGCTCTTGTCTGCCCATCTCCACCCCTCATTTCCTCCCCACCCAAATCTTCTCTTCTTCAACCTAAACATCCCAGTTCATAAGATTATAGGATCACTGAATGTGAACCTCTAAAAAATCTTAGAGCTTATGAAACATCTTCATATGAGACGTTTTCCAATCCCCTGACCATCTTTAACATCCTCCTCTGGACTCTCCTCATCTTGTTAATGTCCATCTTGAAATATGTCACCCAGAACTGAACACAATGTTCCTGATGTGGTTTGAGCTTTCAGGGTACAGAGGGATTAGCATCTCTCTTGCCCCTTTGTAAGCTATGCCCATTGTCCCTATTTCTGCCTCCCAGAGTCAGCCTAAGCAAGTTTAATACTTTTCTCATGGGACAACCATTCAAATACTTAAAGACAGCCACCATGTCTTACCTAAGTCACCTCATCTCCTAGTGTCACTTCCTCAGATTTTTTAACTACTCTTTATATGGCATAGCTTCATCTGCTTTGGTCATCCTGATGACTCAGTTCTGGAAACTCTCCATTTTATCAATATTCTTAACAGTAAATAATAATTATCATAATAACGACAATAATAATAGGTAGTATTTCTATAGTGCTTTAAAATACTTCCAAAGTACTTTACAAATATCATCTCATTTTTTTTCTTTACAGCCCTGGGAGATAAGTGCTAGTGTTCCCCATTTTATAGATGAGGAAATTAAACTACATAAAGGTCAAGTGATAGTCCAGGTCTTGGACTTTTGTCTGAGGAACCCAGGTCTTCATGAATTTAGATTCCTGCTTTATCTTCTGTACCATTCTTCCTAAAGTGGGACGCCCAGAACTGGACTCACAATTCTAGATGGAATCTAACCAGGGGACAGTGCAGTGAGACTCTTATTTCCCTAATACTGGTTATCATACATCTCTCAATGCAACCTAACATGAACTTACTTGGCTGTATTATATAGATTACACTTCAGTTATACTTTACTAAGACCCCAATATCCTTTGCATAAGAACTACTATTTAATTTTCCCCATCCTATACTTATGATATTGATTTTTTTTATCCCAAGTATGACATTAGATTTATCCCTATTAAATTCTATCTTGTTTGATTCAATAGCATTTCACACCCATTTGGGATCTTGATTCTATTATCAATGTCTTATCTCTCCTTTCCCAGCTTTGTATCCTCTGGACATCTGATAATCACGTGCTATCTATCCCTTCATCCAAGCCATGTGTTACAAACACAGATCCTTAGAAGGGACTCCCTTCCTAATTGCACCATTGATGACCTCTAAGTACAGTCATTCCACCAGTTCCAAATCCAACCAACTGTATTATCATCCAGCTCACATTTCTTTACCTATTTCACAATAAGAGCAAGAGAGATTTTGTCAACTTATTTCCTTAAATATAGATAAGCTATAACTATGGCATTTCCCTTGGTTTAGCCGGTTAGTAACCCCTTTCAGAAAAAGGAAATGCGGTTAGTCAACATGCTCTGAATGAAGCCATGCAGTCTCTTGGTGATCACCACTTCCTTTTCTAGCTGCTCAGTGAGAATCTCTTTAACAATAATAATATTTAAAATTTAGCTGATATTTATGTGACACAATATGCTAAGTCCATCAATTCATCATCATCATGAGCATATCTAAAGCATTTTACTATATTATCTTATTTAATTTTCACAAGAATGCTGGCAGGTAGGTGCTATTATTACGTAAATTTTATAGATGAGGAAACTGAGGCAAATAGGAGTTAGTCACTTGCCCAGGACCACACAGTGTCTGAAGCTACAGACTCCAGACCCAGCACTTTATATTTTGCACCATACTCTAGAATTTTCCTAAGAATCAAAGGCAAATTCACTAGCAAATTCACAGCAGATTGTTCTCTTCCCTTTTCTGGAAACCAGGACAACACTGTCCCTTCCCCAGTGCTTTCCTTTTCCCCCTGATCTTTCACATATCCTCAGCAGTGGCTCAGCTATCACATCTGATAGTCCTTTCAGTAGTTGAGCCTGTGGTTCACTTGGGTGAGGTGATCTGAATTCAACAAAAAGACCCTTACTACATCCCTGCTTACCTTGGGGGGTCAACCACCTCTTTGAAATATTGTTCTGTCTTTTCCAAACCTAAGGTCATTTTTACTGACAGTAAAAAAAAAGCAGACTCGGTTTAAGAATTGATCAGCTCAGTCTTCTCTGCATTGCCAGTTATCATCAACCATCCATCCCAAGCAATAGCCCTACTTGGTTTTGTTTATTTAGCTCCCTTTCTCCTTTATTTATTTAGTGTATTTTTTAAATGAAAGTTCAGGATTTTAAAATCCCTGCCTTAAAGTATTTCATCTTATTGATATCAGTCCAGAGTTGCAGCTTTTGAGGTTCTTTGTGAATCCTAATCTTTGCAGTCAGTCATGTTAACTATTTCTTCCAGGCATTGATAAACATGACGGCAAGACAGGCCATCAAAAACACAGCCCTGAGGCACCCTGCTGGAAAACTCCCTTCAGGATGACAGAGAACCACGAATCAACTCATGAAAACGTTAGCATGCAAAGTACATGAACTAAGCATGGGGTAGTGAAAAAAGAATTAACTTAGAAGTCTTGGGGTTCCATACATGGGTTTTCTTTTACCAACTGCATGACTTTAATTATATTCCTTTCTGTGGTCCATTTCTTTATCTAATCAACAAATAAAAAAACTCAGGCTCATTCTCTTCTTTTTTGTTCTTAGCTTCATATGTTATTTGTTTATAAAATTTCTGAGGCACTAATTCCCATGGGTATACACAAATACTTTGTGTTGGTGTCCATGTGTCTGGCTATGGAAATCCTCATAGAGGTGTTTTTGCTAGGGTACATATTGGAAAGGCTGATGTTTCAGTTAAAGTTGGTCCTCTGACTAATATATAACAATCAGCAAATGAGTTGATTCTCCTAATGGAATAAATGGTTTAAATTAGTGACTCTCAAAATATGGTATAGAGAATTGGGATGGGGGGCATCTCAGAAACCCTTTCAGAGGGTCTACAAATTCAAATTTAGTTTTTTATTTCCAGTACATTAAATATTTATAATCCACATCAAGAAAAACTCCTTGGACAAACCTTCAATAATTTTTAAAAGTATAGAGATAGCAAGAACAAAAAATTTGAAGAACACTGATTTAAATGGCTTCCCTGGGGAGGACAAGAACATCTCTGCTCCTAATAATCATGTGTTCCTAGGCAAATCATGTAACTTCTCTGAACCTCATTTTTTTTTCTGTAAGATGGGTTTAATTTTAATAATATTTGTACTACCAACTTTAAGGGGTTGTTTAGAAAGGGCTTTGTAAACCTTAGAGCATTTATAATATAGTTGTTATCTTTATTATTATTTAACCGAGGGATAACAGTTTTTAGTTAAATATGCAAACCAGTAGGCTGAGCAGAGAGATAATTAGATATGACCATCTGATTAGACATTGTACAGTTTTTAAAATCATCGGGATACTGTGGTACAGTGAAATGAACACTGGATTTAGAGCCAGGGGGCCAAGTTAGAATTACTTGTTTGATGGACAAATCACAATCTCTCTGGGCCTTAGCTGTCTCATCTGCTAATTTAGTTGCTCTCTTCCTGTGAATTCATAGCAACACCAAGCTCAGCATACAGACCCTTGTAGATCTGCAGCTAGTGTACTGAGATTTTCGTGCATCACTGAGCACAGAGCCTGCAGGTGTGAGCATTTCAGCGTCTGCGGCTGGGCAGATGAGGGGAGAATATTGTCACTAGCTACAAAATCTGGGTGATGGGCCAAGGCTGACTAATTCAGAGATCCAGGAAACCCAAAGGTGGCACTAGCCGGATAGGGGAGGCAGAGAGATCTAATTTGGTTAGAAGCCTCTAGTGGAAGGAAGTGGCCACATCAGTGTCTATTTTGTCATACTAACAATAATAAAAAGAAGGCAATTTCCTGCTCAACTTTCACCTCTTCTGCTGTCTCAGTGGAAATAGGGGTGCCTCCATCCCATTTTCAGAAGAGCAAACTGAAGTATAATGCTGCAACCTACAGCAGAAGGTAGGTATTTGCTTGCCATGTACCCTGCTCTAGCAAACAGACAGGAGAGCATTTTTAGTCCAATTTCTAGGTGCACAGGAATTCATCTCTTCGATGGCATTCTCAAAGAATTCTCATTCATCTCTGCTTGAAGACCATCCCCCTGTCTCTAGTTAGAGGAAAGTTTTCCATCAAGTCTAAATTTGCCTATTTGCAACTTCTACCCATTGACACCTGGAGCCAAGTAGGAGGACTAGTGCAATCTTTCTTCCATCTTCAAAGACACCTAAAATGTCCCCCAATAAAACTTTTCTTCTCCAGGATCAACATTGCCAATTTCTTCAACTAAACTTGGCCTGGCAGAGGCTCATGGTCCCTTATTAGGTTGGCCTCCTCTGTCTATTTTTGCCTTTCACAGTATCCCTAGAATTTGAGCATTTAATGAATATTGTCAGATTGAACTTACCATACATTTTTTTAATTAATGTCCTTCCTAATAAGTGGTAACCCAGAAACATTCCAGATAGATTTCAGCCATAGCAGATCACGTGGGACAATCACCTTCCTAGTCCTGGAAACTATGTTTTTCTAAAACCCTAGAAAGACCAAGAGCATCAGTTGCATCAACTGAAGGAATGATTTTAAGGTAATTTCTAAAAATGAAAATAATTTTGCTACAATTTGCTAGAATTTCTCCTTTCTATATAAATTCACTCTAAATACAGACAATTGTAAGCAGATATAATTTTACTTTGAAATAAAAATTCTCATCTTATTCTTTCTAGTTTGGATGAGGGCTCTGTGCCAATTGATGCAGCCTTGTCCTTTGAGGTATTCATAAATTCTGGGGGTTTTTGTACAAACTAAGATTAAATTCACTTTCTTGGCTGTCATCCTACAGTGTTGATTCATAATGAGTTTGGAGTCCACTAAAGCTCCACCTCCTCATCCTAGGAACTATTGTCTTACTGTACCTTTCAAAAAAACCTTTACTTGCCCAATTGATTTTTAAAAATCAGCTCAAAGATATTATACTCATTCCTATTGAGTTTAATCTTTATTAATCTATTTGTTTATTAAACTAATCTAATTTTTCTAAATCTTTTGCTGCTCAGTCCTTCACTTTTATGTCACTTGCAAATTTAATATTCACATATGCCCACAGGCCTACAGTGTGATCTTTACCTTGCTCTGTGAATCCATATTCCTCCAACTTTAAAATCCAGCTAAAAACTTGCCTACTTAAGGAAACTCTCCCTCATCACTTCATTTTGTGTGTACCCAGTTTGTTTTAGGATTTAGTGACTGACAATTCTATTATTCTCTTTCTATTCTATTTCTCTTTATCTTTTCAGTTTTCTATTCCTCTTTTAGGTATTATTATATCTATTTCTGTGTGTGTGTATGTGTGTGTGTGTGTGTGTGTGTGTGTGTGTGTGTGTGTGTGTGTAGGAGGGAAGAACTCATTTCTCCCAATATGACTATGACTTCTTCGACAACTTCCTCCTTTCCAAAGATTTTCTCCTACACATAGGGTGTTTGCTTGGCTAGAGTCCAAGCCACCCATTTTACCCTCTCTCTACTAGCCTTCCTGCTCCTTTCCACTAGGAGGCAATGCTAGCTAAGCCATCCCCTGTAAACAAATGCTTTTGGTAGTTGGAATTGGCGTTCATTTACTCATTCATTCATTTACTCATTCAGATCTTAATTATTTACTTGTTCATAAATTCATTTATCCGTTTCATTCACTGACTCATCATTAACTCATTTATACATTCACCCGGTTTACTTTTTTATTTATCCAACAAGTGTTTATCAATACTCCAATTTTTCCCAGGAATGGACTAGATCTATAGGGATTTAAAGATCATCATTTGAAATCTGATCCTATCTTTACCTCTTGCTACTTCCCTGTAGTCTAGGAGAAAAGATTAAGTGCCATTTATATATTACTTTATTTGCAAAATATGTTTATATGATGCTCTCATTTGATATTTATAAAACCCTGTGAAGCAGTGGAAAAGTACAGCTATTACCTCATTTTGCAAATGAGGAAATAGGTCCAGAGAACCTAAATGAATTACTCATAGTCACAAAGCTAGTTAATGATGAAGCCAGAACTTGAACCCAGGTTTACCAAATACAGAGTTTTCTTTGTGTCACCAAACTGATAAGTATTATCTGAAAATCTATGTTCTTTATGGAAATGAAACTACTTGGCATATATAATCTAGGATTAGGCAGGTAGATGGTGTAATGCACTGATCTTGGAATGAGGAAAGTCTGAGTTAAATCCAGCTTCATACAGGAGTGTAATGCTAGGTAAGTCACTTAACCCTGTTTGCCTCAGTTTCTTCATCTGTAAAATGAACTGGAGAAGGAAATGGCAAACCCCTCTTGGATCTCTGCCAAGGAAACCACAAATAGGCTCATGAGAAGTCATACACAACAAGAAATCTAGGATTGGATAAGACAAATTTATTCCCTTCCTGGATCTATAATCAGATGCTCTTTCCATTTCTATAAGTCTCTGATTATCTATCTGGTTAACATACATGTGAATATAGATCCAAAAGAGGGGAAATGATCCACATTTGGAGGGAAAATTCCTGGAAATGTTACCCCTTTAAGTGAAAACAGTAAGTAAGGCTAAGAGAAAAGTCACTAGCAGAAATGACTTCTCTTTTGTTGGCTGTTCTAGAAGTCCATGTTTCTAAGTTTGATGTGAATGATCAAAAAATACAGAAAAAAGAAAAGGTGCACACTAAGATTTTGAGGTATTTCTCTAATAGCAAACAGGAGAGAAGATAGCTTGGTAACAAGCCCTGTACTAGTGATTTTGTAATGGAAATAAATGAGCTGGTAAATGTTTAACAAATAACTCTCCTTAAAAGAAATGTACACAAGATATGCTTTTAAGTTTACTATGTGTTATTAACATTTTCTCCATCATTTTATTAAGTATAGAGAATCAACAAAATAATAAATCAAACCCTGATTTGGAGAGATTGCATTTCTCAGGTGTGTATACACTGAAAATTTTATCTATCACCCCTTGCTAATTCCAACCTGCTCCTGAATAAAGAGCTTTCCCTAAAGTAGAGGAAATGCATTTATCAAACTACATCTATCTACGCTGACCTTTCCACCTTTCTAACTATAGCCATCTGAAGATGAATAAGGAGGAAATAAAGAACTAGGTAAACAAGTTATTGACACCAGTTAAGTGGAAGGAAGGAATACATATAGGATCAAAGGATCTGTAGCTGAAAGGAATCTTAGAGATCACTTTCTCCATTCTTTTTATTTTATAAACAATTTCTGGAGAAGGGAAGCAACATATCCAGTATCATACACCACTTAGGAGGCAGCATGGTCCAGCGAAAAGAAAGCTGAAACTGGAATAAGAAGTGTCTTCTGAGAAATAAGAAATCTTGTCTCTGCTACTTAGCATCTGTGTGATATTGGCTCATTTATTAAAAAAACAAAAACAAAAACAAAAACAAAAACCTTCCTTTGTCTCAGTTTCCTCATTTGTAAAATGAAAATGTTGGGCTAGGTGACTTCAGAAGGTCCTTCCAGCTCTTGATCTGTGATCTTAGAGAGAGAATCTGCCAAAAATAGGGGAAAGAGAAAGTGAATGTGGATTATAGGTCCAAAGTTCATAGAATGTTAGAGCTGTCCAGCCCAGAAGGAGTTTCAGACGTAGATCAGTCAGTAGGAGAGAATATTGAAACTCACAGAGGAGTAGATGCTATCATCTTTCACAGTGTCACACAGCAAGTTCATGGCAAAGCCAGAGCTACTCAGGTATCCTAATTTCAAGTGCAGTGGTGTTTTCATTATCCCAGGGCCATTCATTTATTCCATTAAGAGCTAAAAAGAGAGAAACTCCACCATTCATGTAAAACTTCAGAACAGGGAGGTCTCAGTGAACTGTTCAATTGTCTGAAAAAGCAGAAGGTAGATGGGAGAAACTGAATCTGCTTGGCCCTAAAGAGAAGAATTAGGAGCAGCAAATAGGCAAACAAAAAGAGTCAGTCATTTTCAGTTTGACATAAAAACTTCCTAACAATTAGAGCTACCCAACAGCATGCATTGGGTTATGTTAGGAAAAACTCATTCCCTTTCGCTGAAGGTCTTTAGGCAACTCACAAATGTGAGTTATATTTTATTTTATTTTATTTTTCTTCAAGTGAAATTTTAAAACTTTTGTCTTTTTTCTAATTATATGAAATGATAATCTTTAATATTCATTAAAAAATTGACTTCCAAATTCTGTTTCTCTCTCCTCTGTCTCCTTGAGAAGGCAAGCAATTTGATACAGAGTATACATGCACACTCATGTAAAACATATTTCCATACTAGCAATGTTGTAAAAGAAAACACCAATTAAATAAGTAAATAAAGTTTTAAAGAAGTATGATTCAATCTGCATTCACACTAGTTCTTTCTCTGAAGGGAGATAGCATTTTTCATCATAAGTTCTTCAAAATTGTTTTGGATCATTGCATTGCTGAAAATGGCTACGTCATTCACAATTGAAAGTTGTATAATACTGCTATTATTGTGTACACTTCTTCTAGTTCTACATTGTGGTCTACATTTTAAAGAAAAACATATGGCTTAGCATTATAACTAAGGTGGAACAATCAGGCCTTTTTCCCAGGACACCAGAATTTAAAAAATGTTAAGTGTTTGCATTCCTTCAGCAACTTAGAAACAATTGAGCTCATCACACCTACCTAGCAAAAATAATAAATGAAAGCAGGAAGCTTCCAGATGACATAGTTTCATCCCACACGGGCCATCCCATGTGAGCTCCTCACATCCATGCAATGGTCTCTTCAACAGTAGCTTTCTGTGTAGCACAGCATTTCCCTTGCCAACTGAATTTGTCTTACAAAGTAAATTTGAGAGCAGGTTTGTTTCTGCTTATTCTAGGCACCAACTGATTGGACTAAATGGTCTCTGGAGTCATTTGAACTCTTTTGAATCCTATCACAATTCTGTTTGGTGCTCCATATACCTCTTTTTATGTCACTGTAGTCCCCATTTCAGTATTTTTCTCACCACTCTTGAAAACAGGCTTCTGAATCTACCATCCCCAAAGTGTTTCTCCATAGAGAGTAGGGGATCACTTCATCCAAATCAAGTCTGGAGGCTACTATGAATGTTTTATATGATTGAATTATACAGTCATATGAATTATAGATATACTTCTCCACCTTCTAGAACATGTAGAAAGTTTCTATTTCTCCCTTTCTTGTTGTGAGACAAGGAAAAAGCCCTTATTCGCACTGTGAAATTAATGAGATAAATATTTGATAGCAAAAATATAAATATATTACGGGAGCCACCTGCTAGCGACTGCTGGGGATCTAATTCTGACCAGCAGAATAGATCTCTTCATGTGAACGGGTGATAACAATGCAAGGAGACTGAGAGTCAGCCACATTCTCTGACCTCCCTCTTCTTCCCTCTTACCTCAGATTTATTTCATTCCTAATTTACAAACAACAGAAAAGACAGACACTTAGGTGTGGTCCTTAACATAAATATACCAGAATTGAATATCCCATAGCTCTTATTAACATTTCTGGAAAGGCTGGTTTGCCAATGCAAGGAGAATGAAAGAAAATTGACCTTGTATATTAGGCAAGTAGAAGTGGAAACAAATAAGCTCTCGTTCTTTAAGACCTGTTCCATAATAACAGATGAAATAGGAATGGATTTTATAATTATACAAATGTAAAGGAAAATGCTAATAGAGGTGGAAACTAATAATTTATAGGTAGAAAGTAAGATTTCTGTGCTAGTGATAGAGAATGCATCAAATTCTATCAAAATCAGAACTTTAAGAGCTTTAAGAGAAGAAAACCAAAGTAGGAATAATCATTAGTGGAAATAAGAGTAGGTAGAATGAAGGAAACAAGTATTTACTAAGAATTTTCTATGGGTTAAATTTTATAGATACAGATACAATTTTAAAAAAAGGATAATCTCTTCCCTCAAAGAACTTATCTTCTTACTGGAGAAGACAACACATAAAAGAGAAGAGAGAAGCAATGGGGAGAAGGGAAGAAGAGAGGAATCAACATATCCAGAGCAAGGAAATGGATTTTAAGTCTAGAAAGTCAGTGAACAAGAATAGGAAGGAAATGAAGGCAGGCTAGCCTGAGTCACTCCACAAAATAGAAGCTCCAAAAGGAATCCACCTCTTGGAAAGGGAAATCAGTCTTACAAGGATATTCAGGGTGCACAGGCTGCAGAAGTAGTTAACTATTCCAAGGGAAAGTGGCCAGGTACCAAGGGAAATTCCAAGATGAGTCAGCAGTAAAGATGAACTGCAGAAAGTGATAAGGAAGCCTTTGCCATCCTAATTCTAACATTTAGGATGCTGCTTTCCAGAGAGTGCCTTCATCTTTGGGTTTGTCAAATATACACTGGCTTTTAATATCAAGGAGCTTGGACTGACAGCAAGAGAAACATTAAAAGCAAGCCAATAATTCATTAGAAAATGGCCAATGATGGCATTGTCTAGTGCAGGCAACTTTGAATGTTTGCTAGTTGCAGAGTTTTGTCTTCTGGGAAAACCTATAAATGATTTTCTCTTGTAGAGTTAGATGAATCAATCAAAGTCCTAAATGGGGCTTACCACTGTCCTTTTTTGGGAATAAAATCAGGAATTATGCATATGTAGTGCCATAAAAATGAATTTCTTCTCTACAAATTGCTTCCACAGTGTAAGCCAGAGAGGTGGGATAGTGTTTCTAGAAGAAATTAATTTAATGAACTGGACCCATACTCATACACACACACAACCCTCTACTCCTTATAACCAATCTACTTTGGGAATTATTAAATCTTATCTTTTGAGTGGAGTCCTACATAAATGGTGTCATGCTTTAGTTATAGCTCCTTCCCACTAAACCATCGTACAGACCTAGGCAAATGAAATGTTGATGTTTTAGTGGAAAAATTTTTGGTGAGGAGGGGGCACTCCCAGCAGTCAGCTGGATAAATGTGACTTAATATAAATAGGTGTTCTGGGAATGGTGGGAGGGAAGCCTGAGGCCTGGCTTTTGAAACACGGGATGAACAAGGAGATGACTGATAGGAGGTGAAGAAAGAGTAAGATTTCATCAGAATCCGGGACCAAGGCATTATGGTTCCTTCTCTCTGGCCAAAATGCATGAAGTCTGTGAAAGCTTCTATTCCATTGAATTATTCCCTTACCCTATTTAGTCATTAGGAGTTATTCAAGTCCTAGTATTGCACTGAAGCACACATAAGTCCCTCTGTGGCAAAGGCTGTTTCCTTCCATGATTGGACTATCTTAACTGAAGGACTATGTATACTAGAATGTGAGATACTATGAGGAAAGATTACTGAACTTGGAGTCAGATGCCAGAAGTTTTAGACAAAAATTGGAATTCTGACAATTATTAGCTCTATAATAGCTAGTAGGAGAATCAGTGCAAGGCACAGTTAAGGAAACAAAGACAAATTCTCTATAAAAGGACTTCTTTTTTTCCTGTCTGATTACTTTTTGCCATCTTGTGTTTCTCTTCTCTATATTTCGATTTATTTTTTTTCCCTCAAAAGCATTTTATTTTTCCAATTACATGTAAAGATAGTTTTCAATATTCATTTTTGTAAGATTTTGAGTTCCAATTTTTTCCTGCCTTACTTTTCTTTTCTCCAAGACAGCAAGCAATTTGATATACGTTATGCATGTACAGTCATTTTAAACATATTTCCATATTTAGTCATGTTGTGGAAAAAATCAGAACAAAAGGGAAAAACCACAAGAAAGAAAAAGCAAACAAAAATGGTGAAAATGGTATGCTTTAATCCTCATTCAGTCTCCATAGTTCTTTCTCTGGATGCAGATGGCATTTTTCATCCCAAGTCAATTGGAATTGTCTTGAATCACCACAAGTCCATCACAACTGATCATCACATAATCTTGTTACTATGTACAATATTCTCCACTATGCATCAGCTCATGTAAGTCTTTTCTGAAGTCATCCTGCTCATCATTTCTTCTACAACAATACTATTCCATTCCATTCATACACCACAATTTATTCATCCAGTCTTCAATTGATGACCATCCACTCAATTTCCAATTCCTTACCATTACAAAAAGAGCTTTTACAAACATTTTTGTACACCTGGATTCTTTTTCCTCTTTTATGGTTCCTTTGGAATACAGACTCAGTAGTGATATTGTTGTATGAAAGAGTATGCACACAGTAAATGGACTTCTTAACCTCCAGTCCACAGATCATTAAAGAGAGTGTGGATAGTTTCAAAGGTTCCATGAATTTGAATGAGAAAAAAGTACATCTTTATCTTAATATATTTTAATATAACTGATTTCCTTTGCTGTGGGATCATTAAGTTTACTGGAGGACTGTTAAGGGGAAGAATAATGAGAGGGGCTTGTGAGCTATTATAGAATTACAGGTCCATAGGATATTCTAGAACCTGAAGGAGAATTGGCTTCAGAGTACTAAATCTATGAATGCAGGTTCAATTTGAAGGAGGTACTGCAGAGCACTGTATATATATCCACATTTGTCCACACTTATATTAATAATTGAGGCCTTCTTTCCTACCCCTACCTTCCTTTCCCTATAGAATCTGACAGGATTCATATGTAGAATTCCTACGGCAAATATTCTTGTCAGGTGGTCTCCATCCTCATCTGGGAGAATAGTCTAAGGAAGGCTATCCTCCTTGCAATAGTCAATCAATTTACAGATAACTCTCTGGGAAAACTCATTCATATTAAATACCAAAGTAGCTTTAGTTGGTTCCAAATCTATTTTGTTTATTTATACCCATAAAACTAGCACAGAAAATTTTCCTCAATCTCACAATTAAAATTTCACAGATCTTGTTCACTTGTGTCCAAACAATCCCAAAGCACCTGAGACCTCTATTCAGCGAGATGGATAGAATCCTAGGCCTGGAGTCTAGAAGACTAAAATTCAAATTCTGCCTCAGACACTTCCTATATTTATGACCACATGTGCCTCAGTTTCTTCAGCTGGAGAATGGAAATAATAATGCCACATATCTTCAGGGATTCTTGTGAGGATTACAAGATATTTACAAAGTACTTAAAACAGTGCCCAATACTTAATAAATGCTTGATTCTTTCCTTTCCCTTAGTGAACCCTGAATAAACTAGAGGACATTATAATCTCATGATTCTCAATCTCTTCAATTATAACACTTAGAATTTAGGATTAGTCCCAAGGCATAAACTTAACACCAGAGGCAAATGATGATAATTTGTTATCACCAATCACCATCTTCTCCCCATGCCCTAAAAAAGATCAGGAGGCATCCCTGATGTACAGAAGAGATATGATTTTTCCTGCATGAAATAAAGTCATCTTGGGAGCTGCTATCTTCCACCATACCTTTCTCTCCAAGGAATCCCCCATTCCATTTCCCATTCTCTGGAGGCCTTTGTCCATAACAAAGAATAATAGCCTTTAATAAATCTCATTTTAGACATGTCTTATGCATTGCTTTTCTCCTCCTTCTAATGTCAAAAATGGATTACCACATAATCATTCTTTTGGAGAGTTTGTTGTTGCCAAATGAGGGAATTGGAATAGATGAGAGAATTTGATCAAGCTTCTTTCTCAACATAAAACTCTAGAATTCACACAGAGAACCCTCATCCATATGGCTTTGATGAGTGACCCAAGTTCACACCGTTACACTGCTAGTATATGTCACAGGGAAGACTTGAACCCTTATCTCCTGCTTCCCTTTGTAACAAGTTTTTCTTGCCCTATAATATCCCACTGCCATACTGGTCCTCTTCCCCCATTGGTGGGTTCCTTCCTGGGTATCCATCTTGTATAAGGGCCCAAGCTAGCCATGCTTCATTTCTCTCTGAGCTGTGTTTCTGACTCTTGGACTTTAACCTTATGCTCCTGACTTTTTCTTCCTCCTCAGTTGTACTCGTTTCAGTTCTTGCACAATTAAACCTCCTGAAGACAGAGACTATCTGTCTTTTAGCTTGTTTATTTTTTTATCTTGAGCCCTTAGCATAGTACTTAACATGTAATAATCTCTTAATAAATGCTTGTTGCCTTACCTTGCCTCCAAGGCCAGCCCTCTGCTCATTACTGCATTCTGAACCTCTATGTAAATGTTAGATGCTATGATTACTTTTTCTGGACTTTCCCTTTTGACTCAATTCAGTCTCCATTGCACATTCTATATAAACAAACATTTGAGTCTGTTCACCTGTGTAATTGGGAAGTTCTGGGCTAAGAGACTGACAGGCAGGAAGCTAGACAATAGACAAAAAAAATGACTAAGGACCCAGGAGTCCCTGGGAAGGAAGTGAAAGGGAATAAAACATTATGAGCCATGAACTTTGGGTCTCTCATCTTGATTGTATGACCTAAAACTAGATGGCTTACTTTTCTGGGCTTATTGCCCTAGTTTTAAAAGGAGGACATTTGGCCCTAAAGGCTCTTTTGGTTATCAGAATTCTGTGATTTTGGTGGCCTAATAGAAAACCTGGCTCAGTTATGATTGATGTGACCTTACATAAGTCACTCAACTTCCTACGGTCTCAATTTTTTCATCCATAAGAGGATGGGGTGGGGATCTCTAAATTCCCTTCCAACTCACTGTAGGGCAGATTTCTCATAATCAAGAAAAAAGATTTGGCCTGGGAGTAGATTGGTTTCAGGTGAATGAACAGAGGCATTTAGGGGTTGGTTCCTGGGCCCAGCCAGGAGCCAGAGACCAGTCAGATCTGCTCCCAAGAGAAAGATAATCTGGGAAGGTCCCAGACATAGGAGGAGGCTGGCCAAATGTCTGGAGTGCCAGAGGAAGTACTATGGGGAATAAAGGTAAAGAACTAGGTAGCACGAGACGTTGGTGTCCTGCTATGGACTTCAGAGAATTCTGGCAATAGGGACTAGCTAGAATTCCTGGCAGGGCCAGTCAGTAGGTCAGTCAGTCAGAGTCTATTAAGCACTTGCTCTGCCAGGCATTGGGCTAAATTCTGGGGAAACCAAGAAAGGCAAAAACATGGTCCCTGCCCTCAAGGAGCCAACATTCTAAGGGGGAGACAGCACGCAACAGCTACGTACGTACAAGATAGATGCAGAGTAGAAGGAGGCTATTCCCAGAGGAAGGCACAAGAATTAGGGGGGAGCCAGAGTCTCTTGTGGATTTGAACTGAATCTTGAAGTCAGAGAAGTGGAGAGGTACAGTTAAAAAGGGAGAATATTCCGGGCATGAGGCACTCCCAGGGAAAAGGTATGCATGACACACTTCTAAGTATAATCTGCATTAAAAGATCAGACAATCAACAATACAACACACCAAGTCTGGTTTGTAGTGTTTTCCAATTTCCAAAGTATCAATGCTCTTGTAAATATTGTCAATCTGTACCTGTGACTTCTACCCATTGATCTTTGTTCTCTCCAAATAAATAAATAATATCTTTCACATGACAAGCTTTGAATTTTTGAAGATAGTGCCCATGATCCCATTGTCTTCTCCAGGCTAAACATTCCCAGTTCCTTCAATTGAACCACATATGGCATAGTGTCAAGTTCTCAGACTATCCTGACCTCCCTCTGTCATTTTGATAATGTTGTTAATAACTTTCCAAATGGAATGCAAATATTCCAAGCTGTGTCTGACTAAGGGAGGGGAAAGTGGGTATACCAACACCCCCATTCTCCACCGCTCCTCTCTGTTCTTAACAACATGCCTCAATATAATATAATATAATATAATATAATATAATATAATATAATATGATATGATATGATATGATATGATATGATATGATATGATATGATATGATATAACATAACATAACATAACATAACATAATATAATATAATATAATATAATATAATATAATATAATATAATATGATACAATATAAATTTCAGTTGTGTCCAACTCTCTGTGACCCCTTGTGGGTTTTTTTTGGCAAAGACAATGGAATAGTTTGCCATTTCCTTCTTCAGCTCATTTTACAGATGAGGAAACTAAGGCAAATAGGATCAAGTGACTTGCCCAGATTAAGTATCTGAGGCTGAATTTGAATACAGGTCTTCATTACTCCAGGCCCAGAGCTCTTTCTTACCTACCCTTAACCACTGAATGGATACTGCCTCAGTCGGGCTGAGACTTGTTGAAGATCTTAGTTTAAATAAGACCAAGGTCTCCTATTTCATCCAGGACCATCTCCAGTCTTCCTGAGCTCTCTGGCCACTGAACCCAGATGGCTCTGGGGGGGGGGAGGGGAGTGAGGCCGGTGATCTTGCCCAGCTCTCCCTCACTGCATCTCACAGCATCACCTCTCCATCTCATGTTCTTCTTTGACAATAAAGTACAAATAACAACCCAGTGCTCTATCCACTTCCCTACCTAGGTACCACAATGTATGATAACGGAGCATTATTGGTCTCCTTGTCATATTGTCGACTCCTGATACCATCCTTATTAAAATAGTTCAGTATTATTTTGTATTTACTTACTTATATTCATGTAAACTCCTCATATATCCCAAGAGAACATAAAGAGACAGGGATTATTTTGTTTTTGTCTTTATATTTCCAATCTTGGGACAACTAGGTGGATCAATGGTTAGAGTGCTAACTTGGAGTCAAGAAACTCATCTTTGTGAATTGAAATCAGACCTCAGACATCTACCAGCTGTGTGACCCCAAATCACTTTACCCTGTTGACCTTAGTTCCCTTATCTATAGAATGAGCAAGAAGAGGAAATGGCAAAATGGGGGGGGGGGATTGCCAAGAAAACTCCAAAGGTGGTCACATTTGACTGAAAATGGCTGAACAAGCATAGTGCTTAATACATAGTAAGTTCTATTTTTTGGCATTTTATTTTCAAAATATATGCATAGATAGTTTTAAATATTCACTCTAGTAAAACCTTGTGTTCCGAATTTTTTCTCCTCCTTTCCTCTCCACCCCCTCCCTTAGATAGCAAGTTATCCAATATAGGTTAAATATATGTAATTCTTCTATTTATATTCTACAATTATGCTGCACACAAAAAATCAGATCAAAAAGAAAAATATGAAAACAAAAAGCAAACAACAAAAAAGGTGAAAATATATAGTAAGGTCTTAATAAATATTTTAATTAAACATTGAGTTTTCTTCTAATGAATGAAACCCCAAAATCTTTATCAAAGGAATTGTCTAATCACTATTTTAAAAATTTGTATTCGTGAAGTTAATTTTGGGACTCAAGCTTAGAATTTTAAATTTATCTAGATGTATTTGCAAAAAATTGCATCTAATTTAATTGATCCTTCATTCTAGCTGGTGGTGATCTTTTAGGATCCAGATATTTATTACCTATGTCCAAAGATGTATTGGAGCCAGTTCAAAGAGGCTCACACAGTTAAATTTTCAGAGAGAGCATTTATAGCTCAGAAATCAGCAAATCAGAGCTTGCTTTATTGTTTTACTGATTATATTTAACAAAGTAATAGAGGAAATATTAAAAATGCAACATAACCATAAAAGTGTATATAATTTCTTCAGTGAATCATTCGTTAAACATTTATCAGCACACCATGGGCCATGTCTTTAAGTTCCTTATTTACACATTTTACAAATATTGCATTTATTTATTTTTTTCTCTATCTTTTTAAAAGTAATATTTTATTTTCCCAATAACATGAAAAACACTGATTTTAAAAAAATTGGGGTTTCACATTCTTTCCCTTCCTCTCTTCTCTCCCCACTTCCAGAGATAGTAAATAATTTGATATAGATTATACTTGGCCAAAGAATTATATTTACGTCTTTATTCAGATCATATGTAATATGGCTAACCAGCCCAGTATCAAGAGCACATGTGATACTCCATTAGACACCTTGCTCCACCGGCCTAGTGATGACTTCTTATAGAATGTAACCTCTTTGAGGATGGAGGTGTTTAATTTTTGTCTTTTTAAACAGTGTCTGACATTGTAGAAGACACTTAATAAGTGCTTGCCTATTGATTGTTTGATGATTCTCTTTGAGTGTGGTCATTCAACCATTTCTAAATACACCTAAATATATCATCATCAAGATTCCTCTCCCTGTGCCTCTCCTTGGTCCACAAGAATATTGAAAGACATTGTCAATTGCCTTGATGAAATCCAGTTAATACTGTGTCCACAGCATTCTCCATATAATCTAGTCTAGTGACCCTGCCAGAAAAGGAAATGTGACTAGTCTGGGATAAAGGTTCACAAATCCCCTCTTTAATAATCTAGAACCTGGCCAATAATTGAAATCAAATTGTCTTCTTTCTAATTTTTTTTGAGGGGTGAAGCAATTGGAGTTAAGTGACTGGAGATAAGTAACTATGATCACATAGTAAGTGTCGAGTATGTGAGATCAAATTTGAACTCAGGTTCTCCTGACTATAAGCCATTTCTCTATCCATTATGCCACCTAATTAATTCTTTTCTTCCTATTTTTGAAAATCAAAACATTTATCCACCTCCAGTCACACAACACCCAACTTTTATTTTCTTTTAAAAAAAAAGAATAGCTTTTTATTTTCAAAATACATGCAAAGATAGATTTCACCCTTCACCCTTGCAAAACCTTGTGTTCCAGATTTTTCTCCCTCCCTTCCCTCCACCTTCTCTCTTAGACAACTAGCAATCCAATATATGTTAAACACGTGCAATTCTTCTATAGATACTTCCACAATTATCATTCTGCACAAGAAAAATCAGGCCAAAAAGGAAAAAAAAAAGCAAACATACAACAATAAAAAAGATGAAAATACTATGTTAAAGAGAATCATCAAACAATCAATAGGCAAGCACTTATTAAGTGTCTTCTACAATGTCAGACACTGTTTAAATACTCAGTCCCCACAGTCCCCACTCTGGGTGCAGATGGCTCTCTCCATCACAAGACCATTGGAACTGACCTGAATCACTTTGCTGTTGAAAAGAGCCATGTCTATCAGAACTGATCATAGCAAAATTTTGTTGCTCTCTTGAACACCAACCTTTTCAATAGAATTTTTCAATGATCATTGTTCCTTATTAAGTACTCCTTCTCCCTAGTAGGAAAAAAAAAGACTTAAGTGGTTTTAGCTTTCTTCCCTGAATTGTTATTATTCCCTTTACCCCAGCTAACTTTTTTCTGTCCCACTATAGAGATAGAAACTAGACCTAACATTTTGTAAGAAACTCCCAGAGGGAAAACACTTTCCTTTGCAATTTATAATTTTAAAGAGCTGCCCTGAGAGGTTAAACAATTTAAGTAGAGTCACACAGCCAATACCTGTCAGATATGGGACTTGAACACAAATCTTTTTGGTTCAAAAGTGAGTTATCTGGCAACTACACCCAAGCCCTCTCTGCCCTAGTATAACTTCAAAAAGCCTTTTTTCTTGTCTTTCATACTATCATAAGCTTTGCTCACACAGGGTCTTCTTCATACTGTTGCTAAACACCTAAAGGACTTTGAAAGTTTTGCTAAATGATCTTCATTTCTACCAGTGGTTTATAAATTTAGGTCAAGGAGGGACCCCTGAGGTCATTGTGTCCAACCCCTTCATTTCACAAATAAAGGATATAAAACTAAGTTCCTTTAATACTTGTAAACTTTGGGGGGAAATCTCTATATTATGGTGAACTCAAGGAATGCACATGTTTAAAAAAAAAAACACCTTTTTCTTTTTAGAACCTGAGGACAAAGTGTCACCCCACAGGAAGTATCCCTTTGGTAAAAAGTTGGCAACCTCAAAAGAAGAAAGAAAGCAATGGGATGAAAGAAAGCTCTTCCAAGACAGAAAACCAAAGAGAAGAACAAAAATCTGGAGGAGGGAAGCAGTGGCTACAGAGGTCAGCAGACCACTAGACATTCATCTGTAGATCAAATGGGACTGGAAATAATAGCAAGGTATTGTGTTGGGAGAAGGTAAGGAGGGGGGAGGGCACTCATTTTTCTTCTTTCTGTTGTTTTTTATGGGAGTAAAGCTACCTTTCATTTTGAGGTCAGAACTCTTGCAAAGGTAGAATCAGTATGAGCCTTCTGGACTTTTCTCTTCAGGTGAAAGATGTTCCCAGAATTCTGGGTGTTTAGATTTGTACTGTCATAGACATACTGTCTCTAAAATCTCTTAACATGTCCTAAGGAGAAAAAACAAGGTAAAGCACTTCCAATGCACCTGGCTACAGAAGTTACTTTCTCAGTCTTGCAGCCCTGAGGAAAAACAGGGGATCTATCCCCAGAGACTCTGCTCAACCTCCACAGTTGGTCTCTTTCTGCAGTGGGGAGGGGACCCAGGGCAGTCCTGAACCTTCAGGTCCTGAATTTGGGACCAGTATACTCAGCCAAGGAAAGAATTAAATGCAACTGTATGTTACTCCTCCCTGACTCTCTCCCTCAAGCTAAATGAGACCAAGGCAACATGGGCCAGAAGCCAAGAGCTGCTGTTAGCAAGGAGGAAATCCCCGGGATATTGTGTCTTGTGACAAAAGCATCTCATTAATCATCAACCCTGTAATATGATCTCCCATCTCATAAAAAGAGCGCCTCTGCTAAACTCTAAGGAACTTCATCCAGCTGAGCTACAGAACTAGCTTCCTCTGATCCAAGGCTTAGAGAATCCCCGAGTCACCCCTGGTGGGGTGCAGAAATGATGGGCAGTACTTTCAGTCAAGGGACTGGTAAGTAGCCATTTAAAGGTGCCTGCTCACCTATTGTACTTTGAATTAGGTGGGACAGGGATGAAGGCTGGGGACTTGAAGGATGAGACATTCAAACTAGCTCCAAATTTGAAAATCAGGATCAGAGTAAAAGTTACCAGAAGAGGGATTTCAATTCATTATAAAGAGCATTGAATTTGAGAATTTAGGTTTGAATCCTGGCTTTGCCAGCAACTAACTGCATGATCTTTGGTGAATCACTACTCTGAGCCTCAGTTTATTTATCTGTTAATGAGGATAACAATTTTTAGGTGAGGTCCAAACATGAGATAATTTTAATATAATAAATTCAGAACATTAAAGAACCTTACAAACTATGAATGGCTAAATGCATAATTGTATGGGACTGTTTCTATTACACCACTTAGAGATGACCTACAGTGATAGCAAATTTTCCATCAGAAGCTGGATTACCATCATTTCTCAGGAATTCTGTAGAGATAACTTCCAAACAAAACAAAACAAACATACAAAGAAAAAGCATTATGTTGTGACTGGAAAAGCCAATTAGCTCTAGACAAGCTCGGCTGAAGATGACAGGTAGAAACACAGGCAACAGATGCTATTAGTTTTGGGGGGCGAGAGATGGATGCTATTCTTTTTCACCATTATATTGAAAGGCCAAGAAATAGTCTGCTCTAATTATAGCTACCTAAGTAAATTGGTAGGTTTATCTTTTTTATTGCAATAATATGATGACTTCCTTAAAATTTCTGATCAAGCACTAGACTCGTATGATTGGATTCATTCACATCCACATCCCTCTTCACTGTTGCCATTGCCTAGTAAGCAACAATGTTTGGCTTTCCTTCAGAAGGTTGCTATGTTGCCTTGAAAACAATCTTATTTCCAGTAGCTACTAATTATATTTCACTACTTGGGTTACCTCTATGGGTCAAAGTGGAGTGGGAAAAGACTGGCATGGACTGGTAGCTTTTATTTTCTGCCAGGTTGTTCAATATCATGTGTATATGTGTTAAGTGGAATTCCTTTACTTATGGTGTCACCAATTGGAACAGCCTTCCACTGTGCATTGAATGTTTGATTAAAGTGATATTTAATATCTGTTTAAAGCAATATCAGAATCTCAAGATTTGGGATTGTCGTGTTAAGGATGGGGGACGGATACAGTGGTGACAGTGACAATGGTAGCCTAGTGAATAGTGTTCTGGGCTTAAAGTGAGAGGAACCTGGTTCAAAGCTTGTTTCTGACACTTATTAGCTGGGTGACTGTGGACCACTCTTTCTGGGTCTCAGTTAACTCCTCCATAATATAAAAGATTTGATCCAGAAAACCTTTGAGCTCCCTTTTATCTATAGTTTTATGATCTTATGATGTATGAGGGCAGCTAGATGGTACTATAGATGAGTGCTACATCTGGAATTAGGAAGATTCCTCTTCCTGAGTTCAAATCTGGCCTCAGACACTTACGAGCTAGACTAATCATTTAACTGTGAAAACCTCAGTTTCCTCATCATAAAATGAGCTGGAGAAGAAATTGGTAAGCACTTCCAATAACTTTGTTAAGAAAACCCCAAATGGGGTCACAAAGGACTGACCAACTGAACAAGAGCATCAAAGATAGGAAGTGGGTAGGAGGTTGAGTGGCAAAATTGGGGATTATGGGTGAAGATCATATGTAGATTTCTTAGGGACTCAAGGAAAGGATAAAATAAAAGATGAAGAATATTACTATGATGCCTTTGTGAATCTCAATTCCAACTGGCTTCATTAATCAGAGCCTCTCAATATCACCTGGAAAGACCAAATCTCAGTGTCACTGAAGCAGATTTTGGCTAGGTCCTAGAACACCTTGTAAAGCCTGAGTTAGGGAAGTGGTGAGACTTATGAATTCAGTTTTCCCCATTTTTTTCTTTGAGGGACAGATATACCATCACTAGCTTGACTCCCCACCAGCAATTTCTTGTGGGAAATCTCCCAGTTTACCTCTAGGGGGACCTTAAAAAAATAGAGTCCTGTTCTTGTGCCCAATGAAGTCATACTTTTGTCTTGCCACTGGACTTTTATGATTCTGAAAGAGAGGGTGAGGCTGATGACTTTGTGCAACTCTATCTCATTCAAATCCAATTCATGACCAAATCCATTGGTCTTCTTCCAAAATGAAGAATAAACAATAACAGAAAGAGGGAGAGAGGGAGAAAAACAGAGAGACAGACAATCAGAAAGGATGGATGGCTAGATAGATAGATAGATAGATAGATAGATAGACAGACAGACAGACATACAAAATTACCCTAAAGTTATGAACCTGGTTTACTGGATGGATGGCAGAGAGACAGGAAAATTTGGTGGAGGTAGGGATGTGCTGGAGCCAGTTCAAATAAGCTCACAAGAACCAATTGTTAAGTTTTAAGCATGACTATTTCTACCTCAATAATCAACAAAAGTACAAATCATGATTTGAAATTGTTTTGTTGATTGTGTAAACTTAAAATTTAAGTGATGGAGATGGGCCTGCTGTGTTGTACTGTTTATTTCTCTTGGGAACAGGTTGAGTTAGCTGCCAAGGCTCCTTCTGACTGAATTTTTATTCTCTCTGCCCCCTAGACTATAGTCACTGCTTGAATGCTTCAAGGGACAAGAAATTCCTCCAATTCTGGTGCAGTTCATAATTTTGTAAAATATCTCTCAAGAAAGTTCTTTCTTTCTATTACTCTTAAACAAGTCCTGCTTTCTGGAGTAATTTTCTTCCTTTCTGAAAATTACTAAATATCTCTAGCTTTCTCTCAGGTTGAATATTTCTGTATTCTTCCAATTTTTGAAATAAATAATTTTTAGGGACAGCTAGATGGCACAGTGGCTAGAGTACCAGCCCTGAAATCAGGAGGACCTGAGTTCATATTAGGCCTCAAGCACTTGATACTTCCTAGCTGTGTGACCCTGGGCAAGTCACTTAATCCCAATTGCCTCAGAAAAAAAGAAATAAATAATTTTGAAAAAGAAAATTATGGAGAAAATATTAATAATGTACATTAAACTTAAAAGCAGATTATGAGTACTTTTTTCCCTTGGATAGATGTTTCTTAAACATTTATCAGCATACTTCTAATGGAGGGCAGGTTTGTAAGGGGGTTTTTTTGGATATGCTAAATTTAAGATTTTTTGGAGACATCCAGGTGGAGATTTCTAGCAGTCAATTGCTAATACGGGACTAAAATTCAGGAGAGAGATCATTGTTATTTAATTGAGTACAACTCTTCATGATCCCATTGGGGTTTTCTTGGCAAAGATTACAGAGTGGTTTGCCATTTCCTTCTCCAATTCATTCATTCAGATGAAGAAACGGAGGCAAAAGGAGTTAAGTGACTTGACCATAGTCACACAGCTGGTAAATATTTGAAGTCAGATCAGAACTCACAAAGATGAGTCTTCCTGAATCTAGGCCCAGCAACTCTATCCACTGCAACAGCTAGCTGCCCTCTTACAAGGGGAAACAAAGGAACTTATGTCCTAACATAGTAGCACCACAAATAAAAGGGAGCTGAAAAGGAGTAGAGTGGCGAACAGGTGTGACGAGAAGGACTTATAGAGAAAGTCTGAAAAGCATAGAGCACAATGAAGCTTTGGCTGGCCTAAGCTCTTTCCTTAAAATAGAGGTTCTGGGAGGAGCCTATCCATCAGAGGAAGGGCCTGGGGACAGAGTGGACTTCCAATGTGAGAAGGCTGAAAGAGGAGTGAAGTTGCAGAGTGAGAACTTTGCTGTGATGCATTGGCTTCCCACTCTCTAGTTTGCCTTTTTTCTCCCGTTGAAGGTCTTGAATTAGCTCCCTTCCTCACTTACTTAGTCATCTCAGCAGCAGAATTGTAGCTTGGATCTCTGACCAAGTGAGAGTTGGTAAATATCCAACAAATGTCTTGACCCCTAAGGTCTCGCTTTCTGACCCAGCCTCCTCCCCACCACGTGACACCTTCTTGATCACTAATTGGGGTCAGTGAGTTTGGTCATTCTCTTCTATCCTCAGTTTAGAACATTGATCCAAGTTTCAGTCAACCTCAGTGAGTCAGCATCCTGGAACGAATTCTTCTCTTCAGTCAAAGCTTTTATCCTCAGGCTGGAGGAGAGGACAGAATTCCCCCTCACCTGATCCCTTTCCCTAGGGAATCTTGCTTAGTTATATGGCTTGGCAAGGGCAGGGGGTTGTCATATCTACTCCATTAAACCTTGCCAGGACAAATATCCAGAAATCCCCACTGTGGAAGCCTAGTTGCCACCCTTTGTCTCCAGGATTTGAGGTTCTTGAACTTAAATTTCTTCAAAATGAAGGAAAAAATTAGCTCCAGAGGCAGGAGAATATGAGTTCAAATCCCTTCTCAAACACTAGTTATGTGATTCTGGATTAGTGACAACCTCACTTACCTATTAAAAAAAAAAAACAAAATAAAGGAAGAAATAGTTGTAGCTTTTCCCAGTGGGAATCCTTTCTAACAGATCGGAATTGTTTGTGTTCGTCTTCTCACCACCATTACTCTCTTGATATTCCTTGAAGGCTGAAACTATGTCTTATTAATCTTTCCTCCTTTTTCCAGTGCCTCCACAGTGCTCTGCCCATAAAAGGTTCTTAATAAATATTTGTTGAGTTGAATTAGCTGCCAGGTCATAAGACCTGGATGGTTCTGCTACTTTCTGACTATGACCTTCCACAAATCATTTTCACTCTTCAATCTTCAGTCCCCTCATCTTTAAATAAAGAGATTGGCTCTTTCATTTCTAAATTCCCAGTTGCTTCAAAATAACACCTTAAGAGTTTTGCCTAATGGTTAGTGTACTAAATTTGGAATCAGGAGATTAGAATTCAAAGCCTGCCCCAAATACTTTTTGTGATCCTGTGGCCAAATCCCTTACTTTCTCAATACTTCAGTTTCCTTATCTGTAAAGTCAGAGAGAAAGAATTATATTTGTACTACCTATCTCATAAGGTTGCCTCGAAGTAGATATCTGCTTTATAGAAGTGTGAGTAATAATATAAATGATACTAAACATAATAGTTTACAAATTCAGAGGACATCACAACTTTCAAAATACTTCCTCGCATATTAGGTCACAATATCCCTATGATATATATAAAGCAAGAATGTAATTTTCCTCATTTTATGGTTGAGGAAATTATGATCCAGAGAAATTGTGATTTATTTCCAGACAAACCAGCTAATAAGTAGGAGGACTGGGACTAGAACTCAGGCAATCTGTTTTACCATCCCACCAATATGTTTTCATTGTACTATATTACTTCTAAAAGTAGGACTCAAGATTTAGAGAGAATGAAAAGGAGAGAGTGAGAGAATGGATGGAAATAATTTTGCACCCTCAGGGAATAGGCCAGTCCTGCAGATAACAGTTTTCTTTGACTGAAAGAAGGGAAGAATTGTAGCCATGTATGTGGGCATAGGGCCATCAGTCCATGATCACATGGGAGGCAAAGTCCTATCCAAGTTTATTCACTCAATTTCATAGTAAAGACAGAGCTTTCAGTTTCGATGGCAAATGTTAAAATAAATTTCCTCTTTCCCCTTAATCCCTTTCCCTTGAAGGTATCCAGCCTCTGTTTTTGAGGCATTCTGACTACAGATGGTCTTGACTGATAACTGCCTGGGAAATAGTTTTCTTGTGGTAGAGTTGGGGAAGGGGAAGGGACCTTGGCTCTGGACTTTAACAGATGCAGACCTTAAATAAAGCACTAGAAAACAATAAAGCCAAAAGGGCTTCCTTTGAGGTACTACTTAGAAAGGACACCACAAGATAGGACTTTCCTGCTTCTCACATGACTCCCTTTGGGAACTGACTCATGGTTCCATAATCCTTTGTAGCCTCAATCCAAGCCTGAAGAATATCCATGCCTCAGATTCTGCCAGACTGGGCAGATCTCTGGATGGAGTATCCTTACCCATCTGGGTCCCACTTCTCTATACTACACTCACCATCACCCTCTTTTCCCCTGGTTTGGAGCTCTGAAGTTGAAAAAGAGCAGTTGATTAGAAATGATTTGGCACAGGTCCTGTAGGATCTGATCTGTATGAGGACTTTCTTCTCCTGCTGTCTTGGAGGTGTCATTTTCATAAATTGAGGAAAAATGTTAGGAAGTGAGGAATGAGATCATTTAGAATTGTTTGGGCCTGAACATTCATTTTGCAAAAAGAATTATAGAAACATTGAATGCTGGAACTGGTAGATATAGATGTTAGGGCAGCATAGTATTAGAGAGCACAAAAATTTCATATATGTCCAGGAAAAGAAAATGAAGGGAATAGAAATTTGGATGCTACCCAGAGACTGGATGTGGATTGCAATATAGTATTTTCACCTTTTGTTGTTGTTTGCTCACTTTTTTATCTTTCTCATTTTTAAATCTAATTTTTCTTGTGCAGTGTGATATATGTGGAAATATGTATAGAATAATTATACATGTTTAACATATATTGGGTTACTTGCCATCTAGGGGAGGGGGTGAAGGGGAGGGAAGCAGAAAAAAAAATTGGAACACAAGGTTTTGCAAGAGTGAATATTGAAAACTATCTTTGCATATATTTTGAAAATAAAAAGATATTATTAAAATAAATTTTTGAAAAGAAAATTAAAAAACATATTATTATGATTCCCATGGGGGAAAAAAAAGTCAGTAAACCAGGTAATCCTTTTACCAATCTAGATTTCTCCAGATGGCAAGTTCTAAAGTTAAGAGGTTTTTTGGAGTTGAATTTTGATAATTCAAGTTTGTAGAATTTTGACTTCTAGGCAGCTATGGAGATAGCAACCAGTTAGCTTCTTTCTCTCCCTTTATCCCAAGAGCAAATCCATCATCATTCCCATCCTTCCTCCTTTCCTGGGAAAAAATAAGCCTCATTGATCCTCTGCGAGCAAAAAAGGAAGTAACATTCATAGGTCTCTCCCCAAAACTTATAGCTTGGGCTAGATGAGCTCCAAGATCCCTTCTAACCCTGAGATTCCATCTCCTAAATCCTAAGAGTAACTAATTGAATATGTCTTAATTGCTTATGTTATTCTCACCTCCTGAATTACAAAGAGGACACATTTTGTGCTGTTGGATTATTGCTGGCCTTAGAAGTGGTTTCCCCAGCACCAAAATTACTAGTTACGCCTCTGATTTAGAAATCTTCTTGTCTAAATGCCTCATTGTGCAGAGAGAACACCCAAGCCCAGGGAGGTGGAACTGGGCCAAGGTCACCCAGCTACTTAGTTGGTAGCTCAGCAAGGATAAGAAGATAGGCTTTCCAACTCTCAGCCCTTTGGTCTTTCAACTGCACACAGTCTTTACAGGAAATAGTTCTGATTCTCCAAAGCATATCTCATCCCCTATTCCACTACTCCCACTCATTCATTTACCAGAAATTTATTGAGCAACATGCCAGGTGAGGATGCGATCTTACAAAATCCTGGAGCTTACAAATAGTCCTTGGTGAAAGTAGAGTCTGGGCAGTCATCCTTCTGCAAAGACTTGATTTTAACATTTGGAAGATGATTAAAAACTATCTTGGGCCCTTTAGAAAATTTGGGGAAACTGACTCTCTATGGAAGTAAAGGCTTGTTTCTTATTTTTTGGTTCTGACACTAGTCATGTGAATTTTTTTTTCAGAATACCCTGAGCAGAAGAGATCCCACAAGCCCCTCAGTTTCCATTCCAAGGCCAAGGGCAACCATATCCTATTGAATGACTGCTACTCCAGGGCAGAAAGGATCTCTACCTTTCACAGCGGCATTGTCTTTACCAATCGACCAGTCCAGCCTTATGAAATAGTAACTCTCAGGATCCTGAAAAAGGAGGATAAATGGAATGGTGGACTCCGAGTAGGGTTCAGTTGCCTGAATCCCTCAAATCTCAATCCTTGTAGCCTGCCTCCTTTCATGTGTCCTGATCTAATAGCCCAATCTCCCACCTGGGCAGCTGTCCTGCCTGATCAGCTCATTAAGATTGGAGACATCATCCACTTTTGGGTGAACAACTCAGGAAAAGTCTTCTTGAGGACCAATGAAGTCAAAAAGTTTCTGTTATTCGATGGAGTGACTGTGAACTCTCCTCTTTGGGCTGTAATGGATGTCTATGGAACTACAAAAGCCATTGAGCTACTCAGTGAGTGGATCATTCTTGAATAGTGGTGAGGATGGAGCATAAAGGGAAGGGAGCGAGTTCTTGTTGGATTGGGTTATTAGCTCACTAACCCAGGACAGTGACAAATGGCACAGAAGATAAATGCTGGACTTAAAAATACTGAGTTCAAATCCTACATCAGACATTAGCAAACTGCACAGGATAAATAGCAAATAATTAACAGGGGAAGGCACTGGAGTTAAGAGAGGTTGGGGAGAGCTTGCTATAGGAGTTGGGATTTTAGTTGGGACTGAAAGGAAGTCAGGTAGCAGGGAAGGGAGAACATTCCAGATCAGGAGATGCTATATCAAATAATGTAGCATCTTTAAAGCACAGTGCAAATCTTAAGGTACTAGTAAATGGTAGTAATTATTATTATAATTCTGTCCTTTCCCTGTCCCCAGCTAGCAGGAATAAGGCTCTGTAAAGGTTCTGAGGAAAGCCCAGAGAAGACTGAGCTCTAATAACATCCCTTCTGGTTCCTTTTCTAGTTCAATGATCTATTGGGTGGGAAGATTTCTCTATGTCTCTGAGGACTTTCTAAGTGAGAGGAAGAATTTTTAAGACTGAATGCAAGACATGTATATAATATATATCGGATATATGGTATAACCTATATCAGATTACTTTCATCTCAAGAAAGTAGGAGGTGGGGAATGTAGAACTCTATTTTTAGAAAAATGTTAATAATTGTTTTAACATGCAATTGGGGTAGAGGAGATAAAATATAATTTAAAAAAATACTGAGTGTAGGGATTAAGGAAGGGGTAAACTAGGATAACATGAAATCTGGAGATTTATTCTGTTTCCTATGTATTGAGGCTTCTGTTGCTTAGTGCCAGGAGCCAAATATCTCATCTCTTATAAAAGGATTGGATGAGACTCCTTTCTTCCCACCCGCCCACCCCAGGGCAGAAGGTGGGAAGAGATTGCAAAACTAGATGATTGTTTTATTTGCCTTTAGCTGTCACCTCCTAACCTTGTTTTTTTTTTGTTTTTTTTTTTTCCTTAGCTCCTGTTAAGAAACCTTTCAGTCCCAGACTTCTGACACTGGTGTTCAGAAAGGAACCTTATGGTAAATATTTCTCTACAATTAAGAGGATTTCTCACTCCCATTTTGTGGATGGAGTAAATGGGAACAGGTCATAAACAAAAATGGGGGAGAGCAGGGACAGGGGGAGGATTTGCAGGAGGATTTGCAGCCATGAGTAAGGGATGATGGGCTAAAGGCTTAGGAGTTGAAACTCAGGGGGTCTATCCCCATATTGCTCCTGGTATGATTTTGAGAAGGTCACTTACCCCTTGTTCTTATAAAAATATCCTTATCACAAAGATCAGCACGTGCCTACTACTACCCAGGTCAACATATATTTGGATGTGATGGGGTAGGAGGGTACAGAAACATTGAACCCTAAATACATTGGGGGGACTCTTCCCCATATGGGCCACCAAATATTTGGATACTGTAGCTGAACCTCCAAATATATTGGGGTTTGGGTCAATGTCACAAAATGTCTCAAAAGAATTTGTAGGCTTGCACCAGTTCCAAATCAAGAGGCAAAGATTTTATTACTACTCCATTGATTAGCAGGCTAAATTCCAAAAAGAGTTATCAGTTTAACAAGGGGGGGAAAAGTAGGTTAAGTTCCCTAGCAGAGCTTTCCATTAGCAAGGGGGAAGATGATATTAAGGCAGTTTAAGTTCCTAATGAACTAGTCATATGACATTTAGTAAATGGGCTAGTTCTTTAAAAGAGTTAATGGGGGATTACCCCATTTACTGGCATGCTAAATTCTCAAAAAGGAGCTAGATATTATTGTTGAAGTGTGAGAAATGTACCTTAACAGCAATGTCAAGATCTGTAGGGGAGGTTTTTGGTAAAGAAATGGGTTTATTATACTGAGAAGCCACTCAATGGGCCAGTTCCTGATAGGAATTAGCAAAGGTTTAGGTACACAGGCTTGATTATATTTAGGTTTCTATGGTCCGGGAATAGGGAGTGATCTTTAGATGAATTGAGGGACTAATCAATAATAGATGGTAATTATGCCCCAGGCCAAGATCTCCAAATGCATTGTGGGTGGGGATTATTGTGGGAGTTTCCCCTGGGAATCAAATAAGAGGGTGGGAATGCTCCTAAAGGTCGGGAGGGATTGAGATTTAGGGTTTTTCCAACCCAAGTCCACCCCCCCAAAGATCAGGGGGACCCAGTTCCCATTGCAGCATCACTGTGATGTTTAGTAAACAAGCTAACCCTAAAGGGAATTAGAAAAGAGGTGGGATCTCAGCAAGTTCTTTTGTAGGAGAAAAATAACTTCAGTTGCCATAATTTGACCTTCTGACTGAATACAGCAACTGTGGAGTCATGATAATTTTTGTCAATATAAGGAATTGAATAAGGATCAACTATAATAAAAGCCCACTTAATAATAAAAGGGCCATTTAAGAACAAAATAATCTTGTCAATGCTCCTGCTAGCTTGGCTTCCATATTGGTTTTTTGTTTTTGTTTTTATAATAGCTTTTTATTTTTCAAAATACATGCAAAAATAGTTTTCAACAGTCACCCTTGCAAAACCTTGTGTTCCAATTTTTTCTCCCTCTCTTCCCACTTCTCCCCTTTCCCAGACAGCAAGTAATCCAATATAGGTTAAACATGTACAATTCTTCTAAACATATTTCCACATTTATCATGCTTTGGCTTCCATATTGTTGACAGTAATTCAGGCCTTCTCCTGTTAATATCCCTTCTTAAGGTCCATCCTACCAAAGACCAAGGACCTGAAGCACCCCATCAGATAGACACTGTGTAGGGCTAGTTTATTCTTCAATATTGTATATCTGGGATTGCTGGGATAATGATACTTGATCACCTTTAGGAAATTTCAAGGCTTTTCCTAATCCCAGGGTTTTCAATACAATTATCAGTGAGATCTAAAACACCAGGACCTGCTGTCAGCAGCAGAGAGCTTGGGTGGAGGAAAGTACATATCAACATTCTACCAAAGAAGAACCATAAAGAAGGAGTGAAGGACATCAGAAATTTGTATGGCAGGGAGAGAAAATGGGATGATTCTGTGGAAAGAGCAAGAGATGTGAGGCAGATTATCAGAGTGTAATGCTGGAGAAACTGAGGCAAGATAGAGATTAGAGGGTTTTTACTATTTTATTTGAGTTTCTGAGAGGGAGAATCTGGAGGCAGAGCAGAATCCATTCTGCCTTCAGGGCTGAATTGGACTTTCTTCTCAAAGAATCCAGCAGCCAATGTGAGATTCCAATGATTTTTATATATGGTTCTAAGATCAGGGGAGACAAAGGCAAGGGGTGGAGACCGAGCATTGGTAGATGGTGGGAATTTCCAGGCAGGGACCATCAATTTGGTTTTGACAGATTGGGGATAGGACCATAAATTCTGATAAACTGGGAGTGAAGGGGCTAGTCAGTAGAGACTCTCTAATTCCAGAACTTCGAGAGAGGGGGTTTCTGAGATAGGAAATCTGGAGTTTTATCTTTTGGAATGTCAGATCTCCACAGCCCTAATGAACAGGAAATGGAGGGGGGTTACAACCAGGGGGATTGAGGCAGAACAATTTAGGGAAACTGAGGCAGAACAATAAAAGGAAACTGTGGCACAAGAGGACTCCACTGGTAATCACCCTATCTACTAGTTGTAGATCAAGCTTGGAAGTCTCTCCTTTTTTGTCTCCTTTCAGTTTTTCTGACTTCTTTCAAGTTGCAGCTTAAGAGAGCTTTCCCAATCCCCTTGAATATTGGCAACTTCACTCGGAGATTATTTTTCATCAGAACTCTCTCTCTCCTCTGTGTGTCTGTCTGTCTGTTTCTCTCTCTCTTTCTCTGTCTCTGTCTCTCTCCCCATCTCTCTCTGTCTCTCTGTGTGTCTCTGTCTCTCTCTCTCTCTTTCTGTCTGTCTCTCTCTCTCTCTGTCTGTCTCCCTCTCTCTCTCCTCTTTCTCTGTCTCTCTCTTTCCTTCTCTGTCCCTATGTCTGCCTATCTCTCTTTGTTTCTCTTTCTCTTCCTCTGTCTCTCTATAGAGACAGGAAGATAGAGAGATGCATACATACATACATGCATACATATATAAGACAAGAAAATAGATATACAGACATGCAGAAAGAGAGAACGAGACAGACAGGAAGATAGATAGATATAGATAGATACACAGACACACAGATAGGAAGATAGATAGATGGATAGATACACAGATAAATAGATAGATGAATAATGTATGCTGTTTGTTTATAGTGTCTCCCATTAGAACTGAAGCTCCTTGAAGGCAGGGCCTGGTTTTGTCTTTCTTTGTACCCCCAGAGCTTAGCACAGTGGCTGGCACATGGCCTGATAAATGCTTGTTAACTGACTGGCACAAAGCAATGACTTGGCCCTTCTCTCTAGCCTCCCTTTTGCTTTCCAGTCTCCTGGGACTCTGTAGTGTGAGCGCTGTGTCCTTGTAACTAGGGAAGAGTAACAGAAGCTAGAGTGTAGTAGAGTAAAAGGGAGATTGAACAGCAACCTCTCAGAGGTTCCTCCCAGGACAGGCAGATCTCTGAGGGAGGAGGCTCCTATTTCCCCCAGGCTGCTTTCCTTCACCCAAGCTTTCTTGTCTTTCCAGAGTTCTGTTTCTGCCTTCCAGCTAGAGATGAAGACGAGTGTTCTGTCTGTCTGCACCATCGCAAGAACACCCGGCTCCTTCCTTGTGGCCACGCCATTCTCTGCTATTGCTGTGCCAATAGGATCTTCAGAGACACGGCCAAGTGCCCCATGTGCCGCTCTGAGATCGAGCTGTTCTACCTGCAGAACAAACCCACTCCAGCAGAGGCTCAGCATTTCTCCAAGAACTCTGCGGTCCTAAGGAGCACCAAGATCAGCTAACCTCAGACATTTGCTCTCATCACCCTCTCTGGTGCATGCTGAATAAAGAGACTGTGGGTGATTTCTTTGCCGTTACCCACCCTGGCTCCTCCTCTTTCATACCTTGGAAAGCAAAGACAAAGTGTAAGAAGCCAGAACTGAAATCCCGGCTCTATCACTAAGTCGGTGTGTGATCCTGGGCAAGTCACTTGATGTCTCCAAGCCTCAATTTTCTCATCTGTAAAATGGAGATGCTATCTACCTCATACATTTGTCCTACGGGATGCATAAAATAATGTACATAAAATATTTTGTAACCATAAAGAACTATATATTCAGAAACTTTTGTAACTGTTATATTTTATTTAGAAACATATAGGAGTGATAGGAGGTGAATGTCTATTGGTTGAAGGACAATAGTAAATGAGAAGCGTCAACCCTCTTGTATTCCTCTCTCCTTTGTAGCACTTTCCCCCTCCTCACACACATAATGATTAGTTAAGTAAGAAGCTCAGATATGGGCTAGAGATGAAAAGATCTCTAAGATGGAAGGGACCTTGAGGCATTTAGTTCAACCCCCTACCTGAATGTGTTAGGGAACCACTTGTCTTAGCCCCCATTTAGAGACTTCCACTGCTAGGGCACTTAACGTAGCCCCCTAGCAGCCCTTTTCACTCTCATAGCTCTTAATTGTTAGGAGAAGTAGGGTTCCTCCTCCCTGAGAATTTATAAATAAATAAATAAGAGCAGCCCCTCCACACAGTTGAAGTTGGTAGGTACTTGGGGGTATCCTTTTGGGAGTCTATCATCCTTGAGCAGTTATAATTCCAAAGTATCAGATGAGGTCAGCAATTGCCCTGGGAAATAGGAAACCTAGGCTCTCTGAAACATTTATAAACTTGAACATTTGTGCCCAGGATGTTCAGTCGGTTGCTCGACACCATTATATACAGGAAATAGGAACCTTACTGATCAACTGTCTAATTTTATAGGCCCTTGGATGAAAGTTGGGGAGTCCAAAAATTAGAATTACCCCAATCTTCTTATTTCACAGAAGAAGGAACTGAGGTTCAGACATGTGACTTACCCATTTCTATGTCTGACACTTTCTAGATTAAGAAGTCATTGATCATTGCTGAGACTCAGTTTCCTCACATAAAAAATAGTGAATAAAAATATTAATGCCTATGATACCAGCTCCCAGTATTGTTCTGTGATTCAAATAAGATCCTGTCAGTAAACGGTTTTGTAAACCTTTTCTAACCTATAGCCAACTATACTTATTGTCCTACTCATTTGTGACAGAGTTGAAACAAATCCAAATTCAAGCCAAATGTTGTTTCCAGTGTCCTGAAGATAACTTAATTTCAGTTCTAACCAGTGGTATGCTGGTAAATGTTTAACAACTGGATGGCTGGGAAAAAAAATGTAGGAGACAGGTTTAATCTTCATTATTAATATT
Source organism: Sminthopsis crassicaudata (assembly GCF_048593235.1). Classification (NCBI taxonomy): domain Eukaryota; kingdom Metazoa; phylum Chordata; class Mammalia; order Dasyuromorphia; family Dasyuridae; genus Sminthopsis; species Sminthopsis crassicaudata. The sequence continues at coordinate 147,721,110 of NC_133618.1, forward strand.
TTTAATATTTTCTCTATCATTTTCTTAAGTGTAGACAATAAAACAATTAATCAAGTCCTGATTTGTAGCCTCAGGATAAATGCTCACACTGAAAATTTAATATTCAGCTCTCCTGAGCAAAATTGAGGTAAGCATATCAGCATTCTGGGGAGATTAGCTCCTTGATACTCTGGACTTGTTCCCAGGTTCTGAATCAATATTCTGCTTCTCTTCCAATTCTCAAGCTATCCCATACTACCTCTCACCAGTTCTGGGCTTAGACTCCCTTCTTTATTGTCTAAGACCCTAAAAAAATATTTTCAACTGAGCAATTAAGGGATCAAAGAAAACCTTGACTGTTTTATTCCCTAACCTAGGGGTTAGGGCTCTCACTCTTCTTCAGCATTCCTCTCCACTGATGATTGAATTGGTCCAGAAGTCATTGGTAGGACACTACCTACCATCCTGAAATTCCCAAAAACCTTGGAACCCACCCTGGGAATTCTGGGAAACAAAGGTTTTCCAAGCTCCCAGGAGGGAGCTAAGATACCCCTGAAAATCACAGTCTGGTTCAGGGGGTCATTAGCATGGAAAGTCACATTCACCATCTGTTGCCTTCTCTCTATCATATCCGTGTAAATAATGTTCATTGTTATATGACAGCTTGGTAATAGATATTTTTCTAAACTTTAGCTAACACTGGGACCTACTTCTTTCTTCTCTAGCCTTCTGCCATTTCCCTTGCTTGATATTGGGTTTGCAGTTTGACACAGATTTTCCATACCTAAATACAAAGCACTTTATTCTGATGAATGTGATGAGGAAAATAGTCTCAAAAAGACAATAAAGCAGGGGCTACATGGCTGCTCACTCCATCTCTACCTTCAGTCACAGCACCCAAAGGCTTAGGAGAAGGGAGCTACTACTGGACTAGTGTTCTAGTCCCAAAGGTCACCTCTTGTTCTTTAAAGCATCAATGCCACTCTCTCTGTGAACCTGACCTCTGGGACAATGGAGTGTCAAGAAGCCCTATTGCACCACTTGCTAAGTCAATATCCCAAAGACATAAAAAGGGTTGGAGGACAGAAGGACTTGTGTGTACAGACATGTGTACAGCAGCTCTTTTTGTGGTGGCTAAAACTTGGAAATCAAGGGGTGCTTATCAGTTGGGGAGTGACTGAACAAAGTAGTATATGATTGTATTGGAATATTATTGTGCTATAAGAATTGAAAGGCAGAATGGTTTCATCAAAACTTAGAAAGATTTACATGAAAAGGCAAAGTGATGTGAGCAGTACCAGAATATTATATACAGCAATAGCAATATTGTACAATGAAGAATTATGACTTAATTATTCTCAGCAATACAATGATCTAAGACAATCCAAAATGATGATGAATCTTATGCTATCCACCTCTGGAGGAAGAACTGATCCTATCTGAATACAAATTGAAACATGTTGGTTTTAATTTTTTTCATTCTTCCTTTTTTTAAATAAAGTTTTCTTGTTCAAAATCACTAATATGGAAATGGTTTACATGATTGCACATGTATAACCTGTATTAAATTGTTTACCATCAGGGAGAAAGTAGGAAGGGAGAAATAGAATTTGGAACTCAAAACTTTAAGAAAATGTTTAAAAATTATTTAACATATAATGGGAGAAAATAAAAATACTATATTAAAAATTAAAAAAAATCACTTTTACATTCTGTCAGGCTAATAAGTTTTACAATACTACTAATTACCCATTTATATTTTATCTTTGATGGACACTGTCCATTAGCTCCTAGAACTTTTTTTGCCAGCAAAACAGACAGGATTATCTTCGCTCCTGTGGTGGTCAAATTCTCCTTTGCAGATGTTTCCCCTCTAGGGACACTGCAGATATTGTACCATATTCTTTAGAGGACACTCATGCCTCCCAGAACTTAAAAAAGCCACTAGCAGTCAAGGACATATCCACTGTAGGTTCCTTATCTCCCTAAAGTCAGTAAAGGACAAACAAAAGAGAGGCAAAAGCAAACTTTTGGGGCCAGTTTGCCTGCTTAATTCCTGAAGCACTAACTGCCATGTGGGTGTAATTGGCATCATACTGGGATAGAAGAAAGACCTTGCCCTTTCCCACTCCACATAAGTGATGAATATTGTGAGCTGCAGCCAATAAATCATTAGTCAGAATTTGCCTTTTCTTTTAATAGATACCATAAGTCATCAATCTGATTTTTTTTTATTCAGAGAGCAATTGGGGAAGCTCAGTGCCATCCTTCAGCCCCATCCCAAACTCCTGGTGGTTGATTGGTTGTTATCCTTCATCCTTGAAGAAAATCAAAATGACATTACTTTGTAAGAGTCAACTTACAGTGACCCTGGATTATTAGACTAATACTAACTCAGAATGCTCTACTACAGAGCAGGCACAAATAGTCCTCATGCACACTTGGGATGGATTATTTAAATTTGCATACCTTGCATTTCTTTTGAGCTACTTCAATTCTGTTTAGCTCATTTAGCACAATGCCTTCTCTGATGAGGGCATGCTGTGCAGGGTGGTCCTGTGCTATGTCATACAATCAATTCTAAAGTTCATAAGAGAGACTTTGAGAGTATTCTTATATCTCTTTTTTTGACCACCATGAAAGTGCTTGCTCTGTCTCCATAAAATAGTCTTTTTGTCAAGCATATATTTGGCATTTGAACAATGTATCCAACATGGCGGAGTTACAATAGAGTTTGAATGCTTAGCAGTTTAGTTAAAAAAAAAAAAAAGAGAGAGTATCTGGTATCCTCTCCTGCCAAGTGATCTTCAGAATCTTCCTAAGACAAATTAAATAGAAAAATTTCAGTTTCTTAACATGGCACTGGTATACCATCCATATTCCACAGGCTGCAACAATAAGGTCAGCACAACAGGCTATGTAGACCTTCAGTTTGGTAGTCAGTTTAATACCTCTTCTCTCCCATACCTTTGTTTGAAATCTCCCAGACACTAAACTAGCTCTGGTAGTGTGTGTGTGTGTGTCAACCTCATTTTCAATGTGTGCATGCCTGGAAAATGTACTGCCAAGGTAAAAATGAATTTATCCATGGCATTGAAAACTTCTCCATTTGTGTAATCCATGGTTCCACAGATGGATGGTGTGCTGCTAGCTGATGGAATACCTGTGTTTTCTTGGTCTTGATTATTAGGCCAAATTTGGCAAAAGCAGGAGAGAATCTATCTATATTTTGTTGCATCTGAACTTCAGAGGCTGCATTGAATGCTTAATTATCTGCAAACAAAAAATTGTGCACCAAAACTCCCTCCACTTTAGTTTGGCTTGTCACCTTTTCAAATTGAAAAATTTATCATCAGTATCATAGCAGACCTTGATGCCATGTTCATCTCTTATTGAAGGCATTTGACAAGATGGATGAAAACCCCCTACTAAAGATCATGGGAACAAGCACACAGTCTTATTTCACTCCATTCACAACTGGTAAGAGAATTCTTCATTATCCAAAACTCCAGGCAAGCATTAAATTCTTGAGTAATACTGATGAACTTTTTTGGACAACCAAATTTTGACATAATTTTCCATAAGCCCTTGTGACCAGCAGTATCAAAGTCCTTGGATGGATCTACAAATGTCATATGCAGATCTCTATTCTGCTCCTGGCATTGCTCCTGGTGTTGTCAGGCAGCAAACACCATATTGATTATTCCTAGCTCCTTCTGAAGGAAGGACATTGGCTCTCAGACAGGTGACCTTCTTCTAGGTGAAGGATCAGCCTTTAAAAAAGCCTCTGCCAAGAATTTTCCCAGCAATAACTAAGAAATATATTCCCCCTACTAACCTCCCACATAGCCATCAGAAACCAGACAGAGACTGTCTAAACATGAGGCCAGTTAATCCAGGAGTCTGGGAATACTTCAGATGATAAACAGAAGCTATAGAACTGTAACAATGGGTATGACTTGGTATTAGTGTTGTGCCTAGTCCCTGATCTCAGGCAGGATTCTGGAAGAAGAGTGCAGCTTTCACTCTGTTGTAAAGGCAGATTCTAGCCTTGGTACATCATCTTCCCATTCCAGCATTGTAGCAGTAAACAATACCTAGGCCTATATCCAATAGTGCAGGAGGGACAGTACCTAATCCTAGCACAATGTTTGAAAGTGAGAACTGAAATCATAGATATAAATGAACAGGGGGGCAGAAACCGCATTACAATGAAAAACATATCATGGATTAAAAGAATCCCAATTTAAATCACAGTAAAGAAGTTACTTAAATAATCACAAATAAAACTTCATTAAAAAAAAAGTATTGATGACAGCAACCTTAAGAATGATTGTTGAAAGAAGTGATAGAATTACTGAAATAAGAGACTAAAAAAAAATAAAATGAGAACACTTGCAAACAGAATAAGTAGCTCAGAGTTAAGAATAGATGATCTTACCCAGTTAGTTGACACTGAAAAATAGAGTAAACAGAATTCAATGAATCAGTGAAGCAGGAAGAAAAATTAGAACAAAATCAAGAGATTGAAAAATTAGAAAAAGCCAATTATTTATCTAAACCAACTAACCTTTTTTTTAAATGTACAGGCAAGAACAAAAAGAAATTCAGAAGGATACAGAAAACATAACTGGAAAAAAAACATATTGAATTGCTATATAAATTGTTCTTGTTACTTACCCTTGCATTAGTTCTTACAATTCTTCCTAGCCGTTTCTGAAACTATCGCTTTTATCCATTTACAATAACACAATATTATTCCTTTACATTCATATACTATAATTTATATAGCAAGTGTCCATATTACGGGCATTTCCTTAGCCTCTAGTTCTTTGCCACCTCAAACAGTGGCAGCTGATGGTGCAATGGATAGAATAATGGTCCTGAAGTCAAAAAGAACTGAGTTCAAATCTGGCCTCAGAAATTTACTAGCGTTCTGACTCTGGACAAGTCCCTTAACATATGTTTGCTTTGATTTCAACAGCAAAATGGGGAAAATAATAGAACTTACTTTGTATGGTTGTTGTAAGTGTCAAATGAAATAGTATTTGTAAAAACAAAAAAGTGATTAGCATAAATATTCATTCCTTTCACATTTTCTTTGTCAGTGCCAAAATCTTTGGTTTTACTGAACACTTAGCTATTATGTTCATTGCTTTTTTTGTTAAATGAGAACACTTGCAAATAGAATATGTAGCTCAGAGTTAAAAGTAGATGACAATAATACCCTTTTAACTGACTTATTCAGTTCCATATCAATCAAACTATCAAAAGATTATTTTATAGTTGGGAAAACAATGACAGAATTTATCTGTACAAATAAAATATGAAAAATCTCAAAGAAAATAATGAAAAAAATATGGGAACTATGGGGGCTTAGAAGTACTAGATCTTAGACTAAAATACAAAGCAGTAAGTATCAAAACAACTTGGTACTGATTCAAAAATGGAGAAGTCAATTAATGGAACAGATAAGGAACAAAACAAAAAAGTAGATGATCTTAGCTAGTTAGTTGACATTGAAATAACAGAGTGGAGTAAACAGAATCCAATGAATTAGCAAGGCAGAAAGAAATATTAGAACTTCTTTGGGGCTGGATTTGTTTTTTATAGATTTGCAATGTCCACTTTCGATTATTTTGTGGCTGTTCTTTCCATTTACATTTTTGTAGTCATTGTATATATTGTTTTCATGTTTTTGCTCACTTCATTTTGCATCAATTTATGTAGACATATCCACACTATTCCATATTTTCAATTCAATTCAGTAAACATTTATTAAATGCCGATTATGTTCCAGGTACTTTACTAAGCTCTGGAGGTACAAAAAAAATGCAAAATATAATCCATAACCTAGAGCTTACAACTTAATGGGGGAGAAAACATGCAAACAAATGCACACCCTCCAAAAAAGTTATTATGCAGGATATATGAGAAATAATTGAAAGAGAAGAATGCACTATAATTAAAAGGTGTTAGTAATTGTTTCCTGTAGAAAGATTTAGGTGGGACTTAAAGAAAGCCATTCTGGCCAGTAGTTAAAGCAGAGGAGGGAGAAGATACAAGGAATGAGGAACAGAGAAAATGCCCCAAGCATGGAATGAAGAATACATAGCCAGAGTAAGGTGTAAGAAGACTAAAAAGGAGAAGACTTATGTTATAAAAAGCTTTCAATAACCTATATTAATTTTCTATTTTATTATAATTATAGCTTCTTACAAAACATTAATATTAACATATCATGGCCAGGAGTATAGAGGAGTTAGTTGAAGTCATGAGAACTTATTGTTACATATTCAGTGTGATTCTTTACATCTCAGAATTTCACAAACTTTACAAGTCAAAGCTTGATTTATTGTCTTGTTGATGGTTCAGACTTGAGAATGATAAGGAAAATATTAATAATGCAGAGTAATCTTAAATGTATGTAGTATATATTTTTTTCTTGGCAAGTCAGTCATTAAACATTTACTAGTCCACCACTGATTTCATTTGTGAATCACATTTTGTTTAGCCATTCCTTAATTGATGGGTATCTTCTTTGTTACCAATGCTTTATCATGAAAAGTGCTGCTGTAAGTATTTTGCTGGATATGTGGACTTTATTTTTTTTAATACCTTCCTTGAGAGTATATGTTTAGTAATGGAATCTTAACATCAAAGGATATATACATTTTAGTCACTTTATTTGCCTAATTTTAAATTGCTTTTTAAAATGGTTATACTAATTCACAACTCCACCAACAATGTATCAGTATGCCTATCTGAACATTCTAATTTTTGGACATCCTTATAGGTTTTCAGGAATTTTTCTTTAATTAATAATCTGGATCTTTTTTCATAATTTAATAGTTTCCAATATTTCTTTTGAGTACTTTTATAGATATCCTTTATCATTTTATTTATTGGGCAATGGATTTTATTCATATGTGTGTGTGTTTGTTTTCTACAAATATCCTAGATACCAAATTTTTGTCTGAGAAATTTTAAACAAGGCTTTTTCTCCATTCAACTGCTTCCCTTCCTATTCTAGGACTTTTAGATTTGTTTGTGCAGAAGCTTATCAGTTTTATGTAATAAAAATTATCTATTTTATCTTTTGTTATTGCCTAATTCTCATTTGATAAAAAAAAATCCCCTAACCTAACTTTGAAAAATATATGATGTGTTTCCCTTCTAATTTGTTTGTGGTTTGATTGTTAAGATTACATATATATTTTGAATTTTTTGTAGAACATGACTTAAGATGTTGGTGTAGGTTTAATTTCTGCCAGATTGAGTTCCGGTTTTCCTAGCAGTTTTTGTGAAATAGGTATTTCTTTCCTAAGTAATTTATGCAATCAGCTTTATGAATACTGAGTTATTGAGTTCTAATTTTTCTGGTTCTTCCTCGTCTACATTGTTCCATTCATCTATATTTCTATTTTTGATTATCAAATGGTTTTTATGGATACTTCTTTGAATATATTGAATATATTTCTACAAAAGCTAATCATATTGGAGCAATTTGAAAGGGCTAACTCATGATCTACTACTGACATCCTAAGCTAGAAAAGAGGCAATTTTATTTTCAGAACTCCATTGCCTTTGAGAAGAGGCAAAGAAAAACAAACTCAGGCCCTGAGTGGTTTTGTTTGATTTAAAAGAATAAAAAAAGGGCAGGGGAAAGGGAATGCACTAGAAAAGAAAGGAGGAAGAGGGAGAAATTTGCTAAGTCATACAAAGGAAATAGACTAGAAAAAGAATGTAAAAATAAAAATTGAGGCAGGGGTTGGGGAAATAGATGGGTATCTCATGAACCTCATTCTTTTCTGAAAAACATACTCATATATGCAGAGATCTGCACAGAAATCAACAAAGAAATAAGCAAGCAGAGGGAAGAGGGGAGTAAAGAGAAGAGAATGAGGTAAGGGAAGATCACAAGAAAACAAACTTAAAGAAAGCAAGCAAGTATTTATTTAACATCTAATATGTGCCTGGTATTGTACTAAAAATTTTATAGATATTATTTCATTTAATCCTCATTAATAACTTTGTGAAATTTTGTTATCCCCATTTTACAGTTAAGTAAAGTGAAGTTGACAGAGGTTGACAGCAAGTGACTTATTCTCTAAGGAAAGCAGCCAGGTTTGAATTAAAGTCTTACTCCAGGCCCAGCACACCAGCCATTTGGGGTTAGGTGATAGTTATGAGCAAAAATCAGATAAGGAAGAGACACCTGAAATTGAAGAGAGAATAATATGAGGGATTGAGAGGGAAAATAAGAGAGTATTAGAGAAAATTTCATCTTCACAATTTTGAACCATGCTCTCACCTTAAGGCTGGTCTCATCTGTTGGTTAGTCCAATTTAATTAAGTTCAATTCAACATTTATCAAATATTAATTATAACTATACTTTCTACATCTTGGGGCTTAAGAGTGTGGTGCCCCTTCTCCCCTCCCCCCCCTGCAATCTGGAAAATTCATGAAAAAAATTTTGGCCATTCCTTTATGCCAGAGAAGAAGTCTGATTTTCCTTATGAAGTGTTTACAGTATCTTGTTGTAAAATTTGGGTTGATATTACGTAATACTATACATATATTTGTTGCAATTCTGAATTTCTAAATCTTTTCTGCATCATCTATATCTTCTGCAAAACTTCCAAAACATTCCCATTTAATTTCTTTTGTTAATTCATGATATAGCAACACCACAATGGGAAAAGTTAAAATGTGAAAGGAATAACTGTATATGTATCTTGTTACATGTGGAGATTACAAAAATGAAATGTTACCAACAGTTACAACTATCAAGGACTTAAAATCTATTTTTTGATTAAGATTTAGACACAAATCATTACATTAAAAGTGCTACAGTCCTAAATAATTGGGGGCCACTGAAAGTTTTTGAGCAGGAAAGTGCTATGATTTTTGCCTTACAAATACAACTTTGATAACAGCAATATTATATGATGATCAGTTATGATAGACTTAGCTTTTCTCAGGAATATAATGATCCAAGACAATTCCAAAGTATTCATGATGGAAATGATGAATTTTTTCCATATCTAGAGAAAGAACCATGGAGTCTGAATGCTGACTGATGTCTAACTATTCTCACTTTATATTTGTTTTGTTTTTGTTTTTTTGTGATTGTTTTTCCTTTTGTCCTGATTTTTCTTTCACAACATGACTAATGTGGAAATATGTTTAACATGATTGTGCCCATATAACCCATTTCAGATTGTTTATCATCTTGGGTAGGGGGAATAGGAGAGAGGAAGGGAGAACAATTCGGAACTCAAAAATCTTATAAAAATGAATATTGAAAACTATCTCTACATGCAATTGGACAAAAAATTTATTTGGAAGGGAGGTGAGAAGTGACAATGGCAGTTGTCCAGAAAAAAGGATTGGAAAAGAGACAGTATAAGCAAGAAAGTACAGTGTGGAAACTCACAATAATCCAGATAGTAAGTAGTGAGTTTCTAAACTAGGGTAGCAGCTATGAATGGAAGAAGCATGGCTGAAATTGGAAGAATCTTCCATAAAATATGTCAAAGTCTGTTAGTTCTATAATAGAACTCAGGGATTGTGGGCAGGGTTGGAAGCAAAAGAAAAGGAAATGTCAAAAATGACAGAGAGGTGTCTAGGAGGATGGTGGCACTATTAATAGAAATCAGACAAGTTCGGAGGAGAGATTTTGGAGGAATGATGATTTTAGATTTGAACTTGGTAAATTTGAGACTCAATGAGATACTTGATGGAGATTTCTAACAAGAAATAGGGGATGGAGATCTAGAGTTCATGAAAGACCTTGGAGCTGGAAATAAGCATTTTAAAACTCTCTGCTTAGGGTCAAGTTTGAGTATGATGAGGAGACTAGAATTAGTATATAAAGGCTTTCTATCAAGGCTTGGCTTTGCCACAAGAACTTTTAGACTTTCTGGCTCAGTAATAGCCATACTTCTATCTGCCTCACAGGGCTTTTGGGAAGAAAGTGCTTTATAAATGTGAAAGTACTATTGTGATTAACTAGAATGGCTACCTCCCACCTGGGTCTTTAAAACCAAGAGATCTTTTTCAGCTCCAAGTTAGGAGATTAACTCTCTCATATGCCTCATAGAGTTCTGATTTAGAATAGCTATTTTAGAAATAAGATATATGATTAAATTAACTTTGTTTCTAAGATTTTAAACTAAACTAGTAAGACAGGAAAAGGGCATGTAGTGAATCAGGTTTCATTTTCCTAGAAACCTTAGATTTCAAGACTAGAGGTCATCAGGCTTAGATAAATATGAATAGAAAATGAAACTGAATCACCACCACTTATTACAATGTTTATACAGGTAAAGAAAAAATAAAATTACAGTTAAGAGATTAATTTCAATGTTATCATATTGAGAAGGAAAGGAGAGTAGGGAAGAAACATGTATGCCAGGCAATGTGCTTAGCACTTGACAAATATCTCATTTGATTGCTAGAAAGAAGAAAAATAGAAAATTTAATGAACTGCTCAGAGCTGCTTTGGTTGTCCTTTGTTGTCAAAGAGGATCCAAAATCATATCATATGTTGGAGTCCAGGTGGTTTCCCCAAGTGTGACTGATCAAACCAATACACGTTTGGAAAATTCTAGCACAGGTCAGGCAGGTAGGGAAGACTGCCTGAGAGTAAATGGTTAAACTACAGGTTGACTTTATTTTCTGCATCCAACAGCAATTAGGTGGTGCAATAGAGAGAGTACTGGGCCTGGAGTCAGAAAACTTGAGTTCAAATCTGGCCTCCATCATTGCTAATTGTGTGAAAAATCATTTTATCTTTGTCTGCTTCCAGTTTCTCAATCATAATAATACCTATTTCACAGGATTGTTATGAGATAATATGATAACTGAAAAGCACTTGGCACAGTGCATGGCACATAACACATATTTTATAAATAGTTGTTTGCTTCTTTCCCTTACTCCAAAACTATCCTGACTACAAGACTACTTTATATTTTTGTATGTTATGTAAAATCAACTCTTGCTTCATCTTCAAAATCTCCTGATAAACCTCAATACAATATCCTAGGACTTTACTGGCCCAACCCTCTTATTTAAAGAGGGAAATTCTGAAGCCTAGAGAGTAGACTAATTTGCCTTGAATCATATGGCTAAATCAGGACAATGCACAAACTCTGAAATCAGGACTCTTGATATTTAATCCAGTGTTCCTTATAATAAATCACCCATTTGGACTATTATTTTCCACAGGGTTGGAAGCAAGTAACAGTCACAGAAGCAAAAGTTACCAATCTGATAATTTGATTGATTCATTTCCTTTTAGGGGCCCCCACCACCTTCAGTGGTCCAAGCAGTCACTGTGTCTAGTTACTGCAAAAGCTAGAAGATGACAATCTGTCCACACTCTATATTTCACAGAGTCATAATATAGATAAAAATTGAAAGGATTCAGGGAAGATGATGAAGTAGGTTGGAAAATTCCAAGCTCTCCAGATCTTCCCCACAAATAAGACAAAATTGCAACATAAGGCAAATTAAATCACTACAAATAAGTAAGAATTGGAGCCTCCGGAGACAAACAAATAAGATTGGAAGATTGAGGTTTGGATTATGTGAAGTGTAAATACCTCCAGGCTAGTTCTGTTGCAACAGCAACCAGAAACCAGAAGTTAGGTAGGTAGAGAGGTAACCTCAGCTCCCTCCAAAGGAATTTTCATCTTCCAGGCAATATGGGGAATTGGACACCTGAGTTAGGAAAAATTGAGGGAACCTCTGCTGGTAAAGAAGCCAGGCCCAATTGTGCTGCTGAGACATGGCTCTAGGTCAGAAGGAACCAGCACATACTTAGTAAGTACAGAAGCTGTGGGGCAGGAATGCTGCAGGATTAGGGCACTCACAGGAGGGAATAGATCTTGGTTTTTAGGTTCCATATCAAAGGGAAGAAGTGAAGAAGGACCTAAGCTAAAAGCCATTACTTATACCCAAGACTAGTAGTGATTATACCAACAATCTGCTACAAAATGAGCAAAGGAGAAAGAACTGCATCTTAGAAAGTTACTATGGGAATAAGGAAGATGGGCATTAATTTTTAGAGGATGATATTGAAATTTTTAAAAAGCCTCTTCTTCCCCAAAGAGTAATGTCAAATGATTACTGCCCAAAAACAATTCACAAAAGAACTCAAAAAAAGACTTTAAAAATCAAATGAGACAAATTGAGGAAATACTAAGAACTCTTTTAAAAATAAAGAAAATTTCAAGAAAAACAAAATTATGTAAAGTTAACCAATTAGAAAAGGAGTTCCAGAATCTTAAGAAACTGATTTCTTGAAAACTAGAATTTGACAAGGGGAGGCTAGCAAAGTTATAAGAAACAACAAAATACAAACAATGAAAAAGTAGAAGAGAATGAGAAACATCACATTACAAAACAACAGATCTGGAGAATAGATCAAGAAGAGAAAATGTAAGAGTTATTGGACACTCGAAAGCTATGACCAAATTAAAAAAAATCTTGATATAATAATACAAGAAATAATTAAAATTGTCCAGAAGTATTGGAACAAGAAGGGAAAATAGAAATAGAAAAAAACCTCACCTATAACCATCTGAAAAATGGAGAAAACCTACAGGAACATCATAGTTAAAATTTTAAAACTGTAGATCAAGGAGAAAATATTACAAGAAAAAAAAAAAACAATTCAAATACTAGAATCACACAAGACCTACTTCAAAGGACACAGATTTTGGAACATTATATATCAAAGAACAAAAGAACTAAGGTTGCGGTCAAAATGTGAAACATAATATTCAAGGAACAAAATGGATATTCAGTGAATAGCCAGGCTTTCATGGTTTTGTTGCAAAAAGACCTAAACTCAATAGAAAATCTGACAAATAGATGTGAGGGAAATATAAGGTAAATATCAAAGATTAACTTCAAGGGACTTAATAAAGACAAATTATTTATGTTTTATATATAAACCATAGTGTTCTTGCACTGGCCCATGCTCTTCTCCTCAAAGGCTGGACAGACTTCAGGTCATATTGATCCATGCCTCTTAGTGCCACATGTATATCTTTAGATAATCTATGTGAATATGCCTATCTTATATAGGACATATGCATATGTCCTGGAGACATCCTACATTAGTTATTATGATGATATATCTGTCCCAGTTTCTTAAAGGTTCTGCTAGAAAAATACATGCTGTCGGATCTTGTCAAGCAGGAAACACTTCAAGTCTTTGGGCCAGCCCAGCCAGAATCAGGGAAAGCCACAGTCAGATAGCTGGCCATCATTAGTGATTTTTTTTTGTCAGTAGCTCCTGAAGAACATAAGTTAAAATATGGAGTGGTGGACACTTTGAAGGGGGTCTGAATATCTGAAGTATTTCTTGACAAAAGTCCACCAAAGACAGGGATCTATCTACTGTACACTTGATTTCCTTTTCCACCACCCTTCCAACCCCCATTCCTGGCTCCCAATCCCACTGAGTCTAATAGAGTGAATTACACACTGCAGGTTTTCATCAGAGTTGTTAATGGCTTACCTGAAAAACTCACCCTTCCCCCAATCCCTCCAGGTCCTGGTTCCCATCCAGAAGGGCAGGACTTAGTATCCTCCAAAACTACTGCCTGACATTCTGAAAAACAAGGAATTTCTTTAGGAAAATTCCACTTTGCAAAAGTTCAATTTCAAAGGTAGGGTATCAAATTTCTAAACCAGGCCCTGTTGCCTACAGTTGGCTTAACACTGTGATGTTAATATAATCAAGTCGGATGAGGCAATCTTGTGACCTGAAAATGGTGAACCGTAGAGTTGGATATAATTCAGTATTTAGAGCTGGAAACAGGGATGGATATGTTGGTAAATGTTTAACAAACAACATTCCGGGAGGGAAAACGAAAGCTCGACATATTTTAAAGTTTAATCAGTATTATTAATGATTTTTCCCATCATTTTCTTAAGTCCAGTCAGTTAACAAAATAACAAATTAAACGAGATTTGTAGCATTTGGTTATTTCCAAGGTATAAATGCTCACACTGAAAATTTAAGCACTGGCTTTCACAAGCTGTTATGAGTTGTCCCTAGTACTCTCTGGTCAGAAGAGACCTTAGAGGAAATCAAATTTACCTCTTTCATTTTACATATAAGAAATCTGAGACTCAAGGTCATAAAGTAATTTTTTTAAAAAGAGGCAATTGGGGTTAATGATTTGCCTAGGGATACACCAGTGCTAAGTGTCAAGTGACTGAGGGCAGATTTGAACTCAGCTCCTCTGGACTGGTGCTCTATTAACTAAGCCATCTAACTGCCCCCAACATAAAGTAACTCGACTGAGATCATACAAGTGTTAAATGCCATAGCAGAATTTTAATCCAAGCTTTTTGACTCAAACTCAGTATGTTTTTCCATTATATTAAATTCAGAAGTCAAGATATCCCTAGCTGACATTTGTAGAATACTTCCATATTCTTCATCTCATTTAATCTAAATATACTAGCCCCTCTGAGGTAAGTGGATTGATACAACAGCTGTTGTGATGATGATAATGATGGTGATGTTAGTGATAATGATAGGAGTAGTGGTCATGATGATGATGATGATGATAATGATGAATGTGATGATGATGATGATGATGATGATGGTAATTCAGACTCTCATCACCATTTACCTGGACAATTTTAATAGCATTCTAAACTCTCTGACTCAATTCTCTTCCCTTCCCAATTCATCCTTCACACAGCTACCAATCTGATATTCTTAACGCATAGGTGTGGTCATATATGCTATTGCCCCTTGTTCTATTAACTTCAATGGGTCTCTATTGTCTCTGAAGAAATACAAACATTCTGTGTTTGTCATTTACAAACTGGCTCCAACCTGTCTTTCTAGTCTGATTTCATGTGGCTTGCCCATATCTGTTCAGCATTCCAATCAAAGCAGTCGACTTGTTATTTTCCACACTGGCATTTCATTTCCCCCCCCCCCCCACACACTACTCCCATATCTTTGCCCTGGAATATCCCCTGCCCTTTCTCATATCACCTCTGCCTCTCAGAACACCCAACTTCCTTTAACTCTTTGCTCGAGGGCCATATCCTATCCAAGACCTTTCTGATTTTCCCAAATGTTAGTGCCCCCACGCTTCCACCCCTGTTACTACTTCAGTTACTTTTTATCTTTTGGACAAATAACTTGTCTGTATTTAACTATACAAAGCAACTATATTTGATACAATGGATAGAGTGCTGGGCTGTCAATCATGAAGATTTGACTTCAGATGTGGTCTCAGACACTAAACTAACTGTGTGGACCTGGATAACTCAATAAATTTCTCTCTGCCTGTTTCCTCAACTATAAAATTAAGGTAATAACTCCTAGAGTTGTGAGAATCAAATGAGCTATTTGTAAAGTGATTAGCACAGTGCCTGGTGGATAGTAAACCCTATATAATATTATTATTATTTAGTGCTTAGCACAGTATCTGGAATGCAGTAAGCATGTCCTCACCATACACATATGTGTGCTCACACACACATACACACACATTTATCAGAATATAAAACTCCATGATAAGAAATTGGTAAAAGAGTTTTCTTACAATGACTTGACATTCCTTCTTCATAATTCCTTGTGGAGTTATAGGAAAACTCCTTAATAGCTTCCTAAAGGAAGATAAAGCTTCTTGAGGGCTGCCACATTTTTGTTTTTGTCTTTATATAACTATTGCAAAATAATAGACTAGCTGGGCAGTCAGAATCCAGGACGTCTGTAAAGCTTAGTGCCTGGCTCATAATTGGCACTTACTTAATAAATGCTTGTTGAAATGGACCTCATTTTACAGATGAGAGAGCAGAGTGGTGATCTGACTTGCTTGTGATCACACATAACTAAGAAGCAAAGACCCAAATCCAAGTCTTTAGTCCAGTGCTCAGTGCCACAGATTTCACTGCATCAGGACTTACCTTCAAAGGCTGCCTCTTTATTGGTCTATCATTCTCCTCACACTTAAAAGTAGACCATTGACAAGCAAACACTAAGCAGAGCCCCAGAAGAAGAAAAAAAATCCCAAAACTACTTTCATTCTATGGATTGAAGTAGGCCTTTGCTACCCCAGTGGGATTTGAAGGACCAATGCCTTCCTTATTATGAAAATAGATGTCTGACATTTCAGCAAGTGTTAACTTTGGTGAAAAAGGAAACAAGAGATTTCTTTAGAGAATCTGTGACTTGCCCAAAGTTTCCTCAGAACTAGGAATGAAATTCTGACCATTTGGTTTTAATTCCGGCACTCTTTCCATTTTATAATATCAAAAGCCCTAGTTTGTATTTATGAATCTGCCACTTCCCAGCTATGTCATTCTCAGGAAGTCTGCCTCCTAAATTTCAGTATATTTGTCTATAAACAAAGCAATGATTAGAGCAAATGGGACTTTGCTCCCAAGTCATCAAAGTTTAGGGGGTTCATAAGATTTGGCAGCTTATGCATTCCTAGTCATAGCACAGAAGCATTTAAACTTAGTGCCTAATTAGCAAGAATAATTAGCTAAAACAGGAAGCTTCTAGGTGAGGCAAGTTGTTAATAACACTAATCTCTTAATCATTAAAGTAACTATTTCCCCTTTCGGCTTACCTGAATTTGCATTACTTTTAGATGGTGAGTTTTAAAGTTTTTTTGAGTATATAGTTCAATATTTTTGCCCAAGTGCCAAAATTGCTAGTTATGATTCTGTAACATAAGGATAAGTACTGTTTATCTTTGGGGTTTGGGGATCTTTAAGTACTATGGAAAAACAAAGAGATCAAAGGTATTCCAAGCAACTGTCCTTAGCAACTATACTTTCTTATACAGGGGCTGCTATAAGGCTCAGGTGAGTCTGGGTTTCTTTTGATCTAGATTTGCTCAGTATTTTTTTTAGAGATAAAAAACACTTTCATTTTTCAGAAAAAGAAACAATGTCATAGAGGGAAGGTGACTTGCCTAATAGCATAACAATTAAAAGGTGTATTTGAATCCAGATTTCCTGATTCCAAATCCAGGATGCTTGCCACTGTTAGTGTGTGTTTGTTTACATATTTGCCTTAACTTTTGTTATGCTCCCCCTTTTCCACTATAAGAGAAAATATGGATGAGAAAAAGTGCTGAATTTATAATTGGAAAGTCTTGGATTCAAATCCTCTCTCTCTTTTTTAATTACAGCTTTTTATTGACCAAACATATGCATGAATAATTTTTTACATCATTGTCCCTTGCACTCACTTCTGTTTCAACTTTTCTTTCCCTCCCTCCACCCGCTCCCCTAGACGGCAGATAGTCTTATACATGAAACATGTTAAAGTCTATCCTAGATATGATATATGTGTACACATCTTCTTGTTGCACAGGAAGAATTGGATTTAGAAGGTAAAAATAACCTGGGAAGAAAAACAAAAATGCAAGTAGTCCACATTCATTTACCAGTCTTCCTTCTCTGGTTGTAGCTGATTCTGTCCATCATTGATCAATTGGAACTGAATTAGATCTTTTCTTTGTAGAAGATATCCACTTCCATTAGAATACATCCTCATACAGTATTGTTGTTGAAGTGTATAATGATCTCCTGGTTCTGCTCATTTCACTCAGGATCAGTTGCTCAGTATTTTTTATGCATTTAGGAAGTTATAAAATACGAATCAACAAAATATTTTTAATTTAGCTGTGTGTTTCCAGTATTCTTGAAGATCTCTCTATGTATCTATCTCCATGTCTCTGTTTCTCTTGTCTCTCTCTGTGTGTCTCTATCTCTGTCTATCTCTAGCTACCTTTCTGTTCATTTGTCCCCCAAAGGACATACATATTAGTATCATAATAATGACCAGCAAGTGGCAATGCAGAAAGCAAACAGACTTTTAAAAATAGATTAATGAAGAAGACTGATCTCTGCCTCCAAGGAGAACATGAGGGTGAAGGGAAGCGGTAGAAGATAGAAGTATAGAATTCATCAGGTTCTATTCTGCAAAACCACAGGTATAATAATTCTGCCTGGTTTACACTCACTCTTGGCTACTTACTATACATATCAAAATCTCTTTCTTCTTCCTGCCATCTTTTGTATATCTCATTGCCTAAGGAAGGAAGACACTTGTGAGTTTGATACTCTCAGAGCTCTTCATGTCCTCCTTTATTGTGACTGTTTGCTTCTTGCCTCTCACAAAGTTTAAACTCTCCCTCTTATTTAAGATGAGAAGGAGGGAGACTATCAGCTTTGAAACAGTTACAACCCATAAGGACTCAAATAAGGAGATACTATATAAAATGTTTGTCTGCCAGCAAACATCAGTCTCCAATGTCCCCCTACATTACTCTGCAGTATTAGGAATTTTTTAATACTTTACAAAATCAGCTATTATAAGCTTGACATCTACAATTATATTTTGCAGTACCAAAATTCACATCAGCACTTAATAGAATAAGAATGATTAACCTAATTGTTGTTTAGCCATAGCTGACTCTTCTTGACCTTTGAGATTTTCTTGGCACAGTTGCAAGTATCTGATAGCATTCACAGAAAATACAAAATGCTTCATGAAAAAGACATAGAATATTGTAAGGCACATTACATGTTGCTTCAGTAAATACACATGTAAGTCACATATAGGGAAAAAAGAAATTACATATAGGACATATTACATGCACATGTTACAACATATTGCATGCATATCCATAGAACACAAGCAAATATGCATAACAGCAAAGAAATAATACCAGTAAGTCTATGAAATGCCAAAACACGCAGAAGGACATACATTAACAAATGGGCAACAAAGCTCTTCATAACTACAGGTAACATAAATACAGTACAAGTGAACATGAGAAACAATAAAAAAAGAAGTATGCTCAAAATAGGAAACAATGGATACATGCATCAATGAATATATGCAATTACATTCAAAATACACGGCATGTTGTTAAATATTAGCATTGTTATTTGGCTGCATGTGCAACTTTTTTCCAGTTTCTCTTGTGTTAGTGTTACTTACCATATTGTAATAAGTTAGTTTGGTTGCCAGTTGAGTAAGCTCACCTCTTCTGGGGCCTGCTGACATATTTATCTCTATGGTTGTTTCTTTAAAGCCTGTTCCATTCTATAGTGTTGTTATTCAAGTATTTCAATCTTGTCTGACTCTTTGTGACCCCATTTAAGGTTTTCTTGGCAGAGATATTGCCATTTCCTTCTCCGGCTCATTTTACAGATGCAGGCAAATAGGGTTAGGTGACTTATCTAGGATCACACAATTATTAAGTGAATGAGGCTGATTTTGAATTCAGGAAGATGTCTTCCAAGTTCCAGCTTGGGTAATTTGGCTACTGCTCAATGCAAAATGCAATGGCTTCTAACTGTGATTGTCTTTGTGAAGGGACAGACCCCAGGCTCTCTAGGCTCTCCGAATGTTTTAATCCAAATAGGCCTTTTATGATACATGTGTGAGGTGGTAGACCAATTCCGAAAGGGCATTATTTTTTTGTTCTCCCAATATCTCTATGGGTTTTAGGACAATTTTGCATTTCTTGCTCTTCTCCTTTTGAATTATCACTTAATTAATTTGTGATAATAAGAATAAATCTCAGAAAAGCCTTAAATCTCACTCACTCTATAGATGTGACCAAGAATAGAGTCCTTTTGTCTTCTCTGGGTTGATGCTTACCCCTTGTTCAAATAGTATGTAACTCACATATTTGATAGAAGTTCTAGAAAACTTTAATTTGTCAATCGAAACTTTTAGACTTTTTTTTCCTGATTCAATGCTTTCATTAGTTTCTTTCCATGTCCTTCTAGAGTCTTCTCAAAGGCAATGTCATCAAAGTACACTAATGCTTTTTTTCATGTCTTTATTTTGCCCATCAGTCTTTGGGCTGTGCCAGTGAGATGCCTTGGAACATTCACTCAATTGTCTTTTTAGCCACCCCAATTTTGTTTCCTTTCTACAGGAAGCTCTATAAGGTTAGGAGAATGTAGAGATCTCTGGAGGGAAGATGGGACTAAGTAGAAAAGGACAATTGTATCAATTCATTATGGCCTATGAGTTCTTTGTGTTTTCTGCATTTTTGTGAGACAAAAATAAACTCTTTCCTGTTCTTAATGTGCATTGTTATCTTGAGTTCTGATTTAGAAACTAGTGGTCTTTTTATCCACTTGTGTGAAGACTTCATTATGAGCTAGAGTCTAAGATTTCCTAGGAAAAACCGTGTCCTTTGGAGGGCATGGAGGAAAAGAGTTGTGATTGGCAGCCCCCAAGACTGAAACCAGTCCTTGATGGTTACTGAGTGATTTATAGATATGCTTTCATTTAATCTTTACCTAGACTGTAAAAGGTAGGTATAGCAAATATTTACACATCTATTATATACACAGTTACCAAGGCTCAGATTGTTGAAGTGATTTTCCGAAAGTCACACAGCAAATGAGTCAACAAAACAAAACAAATAAACAAAAAAGACCAATCCTGAACCTAAGGAATTCAAATTTAGCACCCTTCCTCCTATGTCAATCCTGTACTGCTGAGGCAAATGCTGCCCTTTCCAGATCCTCTCCACCTAGATTAGGAACTGCTTTGGAAATTTGGACTAAGAACAGATTGCTGGATCTAGTCAGGTGTGCTGCCCAACGAAGCCACACAGAAATATATCAACTGGCGAACAATCTGTAGGTCATTTCTGTAAAGTTTCTTTTCTGTGCTCCTGCTCTACACATTGGGGCTTTCAGGTTAAATAGTAGCCAAAGTGTTCTTTGTCACCTATCCCAATTGAAGCTATTTGCCTATACAATACTTGAGTCCATGACAACACATACACTAAGAGTGGTGAAGTCCAATCACCCTTATTTTGTTACATTTTTATAGATTTAGGCACCAAAGGCACCAAAAAGGACATCTAGTCTACAATTTCCTAATTTCAGAGACTGAAAAAACCAAGTTTTGAAAAAAATCACCAGACTTATTTAAATTCACCGAAAGTGGACAACAAGTATCAGAGCAGAACCACACCCCTTCATTGCAAAAGCAATGTGCTTTGGCATCTTTCTTCCTTGTACTGTGTGGGGAATCTTTTTCTCTAGTCCTTAATTGGAGGTACACCATGGTTTCAGTGGCTAACCAAAGTTGCCTTTTCAAAATTGTTTCTTCCTCCCTCAGTATCAGATAGAATACTGGGTCCAGTTATTCTGACCCCTATATCCTGAAGGTCCATGATATAAAAATGTTGTATAAATGAACACTTACATAATTTGTAAAATATAATTAGTAATATAAGAATAACACATCATAAATGTAATTTATAATATAAGCATAACATATTATAAATACAACATAATATATTATGAATAATTTATAAGTATTATATATTATAAATATAATTTGTAATATAAGCATAATATATCATAAATGCAACTTGTGATATAAGTAGACTATATATTACAAATGCAATTTGTAATATAAGCATGACATGTTATAAATATGATTTGTAATATAAGCATAATATATCATAATTATAACTTGTGGTAGAAGCATACTATATATGACAAACATAACTTGTAATATAAGTATGATATATTATAAATATAATTTGTAATATAAAAATAATGTTTCATAAATATAATTTGTGATATAAGTATACCATATGTAACAAATATGATTTGTAATATAGGCATAATATCTGTTATAAATACAATTTATAATTTAAGTATAATACATATTATAAATATAATGTTTAAAATTATTTTAAAAGCTTACAAAATATTAAAATTTTTTTTTAGACAAGTCATTATCTTCCTCTGGGTTCTAGTTTCCTTATCTTACCTAAAAGAAGGGATAACTCTCTAAGCTAAGATTCTTTTCAGTTGAAAATCCTGTAATTCCAGAAGATCTCTCCTTTTGCTTGTATAATTCCAATGAGGAGGTGAGGTTGACTCCAGGAAGTTCTCCAATCCAATCCCCTAGTAAAGTAAAGACTTTCAAAATTGGTGGGAGAAAAGATTGGAGACTTTAAAAGCCCTTCAATCACAAAATCTGTGCCTTTGTGAGCAAGTGCACAGAAACGACTGCCTCTTTGCCTTGTGCTTAGCAGGTGTTTCATTAATCATTGTGGAACGAAAGTGACAGATACCAGCCCATGGTCTTTAAGTGTGGTACACTCATTTCGAAGACATGAAACCGATAATAGTTATTTTAAAAGATGAGCTAGTTTCCCAGTCCCACAAGCTGGGGAACCTAGCTACCACAAGGCTGCAGCCCTTTCCCCAGCATCCTGCCAGGACTCAAAATGTAGCTTAGATTATAGAAGTGTCAACAAATAAGGAAAACACATATAAGCATTTGTACACTTATATAAAAAAAAAGTGTCTGGGTGGTGCAGTAGATAGAGTGCCAGGCTGACAGTCAAAAAGATCTGAGTTGAGCAGCAGCCCTGGAGTAAGGAAGACCTAAGTTAATCTAGACTCAGATACTTAATAGTTGTGTGACCTTGGACAAGCCATTTAATTCTATGTCCCAGGAAAAAAAGAAAGACTTGAGTTCAAATCTAGACTTAGATACTTACTAGTTGTGTGACCTTGGATAAGTCACTTAACCCTGATTATCTCCAGAAAAAAGAAAGACCTGAGTTCAAATCTAGACGCAGATACTTACTAGTTGTGTGACTTTAGACAAGTTATTCAACTCTGATTATCCCCAGAAAAAAAAAGACTTAAATTCAAATCCAATCTCAGATATTTATGAGCTATGTGACTCTGAGCAAGTCACTTAACTGCTGTTTGCCTCAATTTGCTTCTCTGAAAAATGGGGATGATAATAGCACCTACCTCCCAAGGTTATTGTGAGAATCAAAACTTGGCACATGGTAGAAACTATATAAACATTAGCCATTATTGTTGTTGCTGCTATTGTTGCATTAGCATTTGAAAGTAGACGGAAAGAGTGTGATACCATTGAAAGGGAATCAACTTTAGATTTAGAAGACTTGAATTCAAATTCTATTTCTGCCACTAACTACTTTTGTGACCTTGTACAAATCATTTAACTTGCATGATTCTTAGTGTTCTCCCCTATAAAAGAAAGGGTAGTGGAACTAAATGGCTCTGGAATTATCTATGATCCTATTATTAGATGCAATCTTCTCATTTTACAGAGGAGGAAACTGATATTTAAAGGCAAGAAGTGACTTGCTCAAAACCATACAGATACTAACCTTTGATTCTAAATTCAGCTCTCTTTCCACTAAATTGGGCTGCAAGAATTATAAAATTCCCATGAGCCCAAAGCCTCCTAAGATAATGAGGAAGCTAGGTGTTGCTAGAAATGAATATCATTGTCTTGCAAAATAGAACTTTCAAAGAGTGAACTTACAGGGGGCCCTAGTGTTCAAAGAAGGAAGACAAGTTTTCTAGGGAAAATCATCATGGTATATGGAATTGAGCAGGATTTAGAAATATTTAGAAATTTTGATATTTACTAATTGTCACCTTGGAAAAGTCACTTAAATGCTCTCTGCCTCAATTTCCTTATGTATAAAATGTACATTCATGAACCCTTACCTTACAGGATCAATGTGAGGATTAAATCAGACCATATACAATGTACATTATATGTATTAAAATATTATATAAATATACCACATTAAATGACTCAATGGTGATGGTGAAGTAAGGGTATATTGTTATGTGAAAAAATTTATTGAAACATTTATACAATAAGGCATACATATTACATTGCTATAAAGGTAGACACACATTATATATCTATCTATATACAACGTATCCCAAAAGTCTTTGTGTTACTTTAGAGTATTAAAGGTTATCCAGCAATACCTTTCCTTGCCTCTAGACTCCTCCCCAACTGTTCTCAAACACTATTTTAAAATATTAAAACTTGGGATTTTACTAAAACTTTTAGAACATGCTCTGTGGGGACGGGGTGTGGAATAGAGATTTGACACATGCTCAGATATCACTTTAGATAGAAGCACTCAGGTGGGAGACAGGAAGACTTGGAGAGGATGTGATGACCTTTCTATTGGTTGAACAGTCAGAAATGAATTTAGTAGAGTTTGTGGCACATAGTAGGTGCTATATAAATGCTTATTCCCTTCCCTGTAGTCTACATTTTTCAATCTACCTGACTGAAATACCATAATTCTATTGTCTCGAAGCATTCATACTCATAACAGATTAGTTGGTTGGTTGGTTGTTGACCTTTGTTCTTGAAGAAGACCAAAATAACATCATTATGTTGAAGCTCAGGAAACACTGTGTCTGACTGGCTGATCAGAACAATACCAGTTCAAAATGTTCTACCACAAATCAGGCAAAAATAGTCCATGTGAAGATTCTGAGTGAAAATATCTCTGAATTTGTGCATCTCACATTTCTCTTGAGCTACTGCAATTCTGCTTTGCTCATAAAGCACAGCACCTTCTTTGATAAGGACATGCCATGCTGGGCAGTCCTTTGCCAGCTTCTCCCATGTCACACAATTGATTTCTGTATGAAGTACACAGGGAAGGATACTGAAAAGTACCTTCTCCTCTCCTTAGCCCTCTGACCCCCAAAATGGGCTTGGTTTTTTATTTTATTCTTGTTTCATTTGTTCTTTTCAGTTCTAAGTTCAAGAAATGGAGACTCAAACAGAAGCTTGAGCCATGGGGATCTTGGAGCCCAGGATTCCAGGCTAAATATAGCAACCAACCACTCAAGGAAGTCCCTGCAAGTCAGGGTGCTAGGATGCAAGCTCAAGGTGAGGGCATTTAGAACTTGGTGAGACTAATGCTAAGTAGGAACTGAGCGAAATTGGGAACCTACTCCCTTCTTTTTCCCAATTTTAAGGGTCCATGAGCCTCAGTTCTATTTTTTACTTTATAAAAACTAATCAGTCTATTAAGTAGTAAAAAATAGAATTGAGGCTCATGGACCCTTAAAATTGAGGGGAAATGTTTACTGAGTATTCTAGCCAATAGCAGAGAGATTCACATATACACAATGCTTTGGGGATCTAGGAGACCCTAGAAGAGAGGTAGAAATGTAACATGTCTGACATTCAGATAATGAAGACCAAAGGATCACTGTTACATATACACATAGATACACACATATACATATATATGCACGTATATATGTATGTGTATAAATACTGTTTTTTAGTTTCATCTACTCTTCAGGGTGATTCAAAGGCCACATTTTGAATGTTTTCTTTAGCCAGAAATATTCTCTAACAGTAATTTGTAAATTGTTATTAAAAGTAAAGTCCTGTCTGAAATATTACAGTTCAAACTGTTCCTCAAAGAGTGATCAGCCTAGAGAAAACCAGTAAAATTGAGCCTTTGAATATTTAAGACTAAGAATAGAATCTCCAAAGCTGAGCAGTTAATGCTGAGGAGTTGCTCAACATTAAGACCATTAGTTTGGCTTAGCATTTGAAGCTATGTCATTGTCACATGCTGCCTTCCAGAGGACATGACAGCCTTCTCAACTTGCCACTTTGATGCCAAATGACACATCACTGGGCACTGAAGACTAATGCAGTTGCCCAAATTTCTAATGGAACAGCTCCGAGTATTACATAGACAAAACACTGATCAGAAAGATATCCCTTACCCAAATCTTGGTACTATGACAAGGCACACATTGAATTTTCCTTATATTTAGAAATGTTAGGAGACAGATGACTCAACTTGGAACAGAACAGGTCTACTAATAGTCCTGAAATACCACTGAACAATAGCTAGAATTGAAACCAAGTGATTTATATTTCTGACTGCATGAAAGGAAGTATATTTAGAAGTGTTGAACTTGATTCTCTAAGGACTGGTGAAAGCTTAAAATTCTGTTTCTTTGTGTAAAACTTTACTTAGCAACACCTTCCCTACACCCCATGCTCTCCAATTCTTCCTTCCAAACTATCCTTACAAGCTTTAGGAGTTGCTTGTACTATAACTGTCCTGCAGTTTCCTCTTCTGGGAAATGGCAGGGTAAGTTATTCTTGATTGCTGACCTTTGTCTTTTGCCTTTTAGAATATTTCATTCCATGTTGTCTACTTCCTTAAGTGATAAATCTTGTGAGATCCTGTTTTGTGGTTCCTCAATATTTATGCATTCAATGGCCCAAGTATCTAAATATTTAAAGAGAAAAACCAAATAAATCACAATTTAGCCCCCTGCCCAAATGGACAAGAATGAAGTTAAGGACCTGAATAGAATTTTTTTAAAAATCAAACATAATAAACTTCTAGAGACTATTGAATGGAAATTAAAAGGAGTATAAATATTTGTTCAGCTTTGTATAATACTTTACAAAAATTGGTCAGAATTTACCAAATAAAAACCTCAAAATAAATGTGGAAAAGCATAAATACCATAATTTTTGCTGATTCCAATAGTTATATATATATATTATATATATACATATATATAACTATAACAATAGTTATATTCAATAAATGGATACTAAAAATTAAAAGTTGATTTAAAAATCAACTAGGGACTAAATACTCAATAATAGCAATATTGAAAAAAAACTTTAAAGAAAACCACAATTATTAAAATGAACATTTATGATTCTAGAGGATTGCTAATGAAACATGTTTTCTACTACAAAGATGTGTCATATTTAAGGTGCAGAATGAAACGTAGGTAATTTTG
The DNA here is from genome assembly GCF_048593235.1 of Sminthopsis crassicaudata. Classification (NCBI taxonomy): domain Eukaryota; kingdom Metazoa; phylum Chordata; class Mammalia; order Dasyuromorphia; family Dasyuridae; genus Sminthopsis; species Sminthopsis crassicaudata. The sequence continues at coordinate 147,747,745 of NC_133618.1, forward strand.
TATACAACCATTGAGTTGAAGGGAAAGAATTTGCTCATCTTTTGAATTTGCTCATCTTTTATAACCTATGCAATCTTCATAAATAGTTCTTAAAATTGTCAGTTTGTCAGTTTAATAGTTACTGATCTGAGTTGATTTCAGCTTATTAACATGGAACAACCAAGATACATATAGCATTTTGCATGTATACCAGTCATTTTGATTTTTGCACTATCCTATGTGGTCCTGACCTACTCTTTCCTGCATGCTGTGCCAAGGAAGAAAGTGAACAAAAGAATCACACAAAACACAAAAGCTTAAATGTAGGGAGAGGTTGGCCTAACAATGTTCCCAAACAAAGCAACTATGAGTAAAGGCCCAAGAATAAAAAAAAAAAAAAGGAAGTGAAAGTCTTTTGAATCACTATCTTGACCTAGAAGACAATTCTCAGAGGAGTTCTAGTGGTAAGCAAATATTGCCGTTTAAACATCTGCAGGATCAGTTGACAGAAACCAGCCCCAGGGATTTGGAGAGAAGATGCTTTGAGGCCAGGTGGCTCAAAGTAGCTCCCATTTGGGGTTTGCCAAGTCTTGATCACCCACGCAGAGCTATTCTAATAAACATAGATCCTGGGTTTTCATCCTGAACCTAAAGACTCATGATTATTTGCTTTGATAGCTCCTTGATCCTAGGAAGGAACTTTCCCTATCAGTCCAGATGCTATACCAATCTTGTCCAATTTCTTCACTGAGTAGCTGCTCAACTCATAAGTGAACTATTTTATATCATTTCTTACAAATTGACTTTGGTAATATGCTATATAGTCTATAAAACCCACCATGTATTTTCTGGTAAATTTTTATTAAAGGTAAATGGTGAACTGTAATTATGATTCTCTAGAGATAGTGATGCTTGCTGATCCATAGCCATATATCATCATGGAGAATATCGATATCATAAAAAAATTAATTTTAAAAGAGGAAAGACAAAATATTCAGAAAACTAATCATAGTCTGACATTATATGCAAAGTTCCATATCTCTAGTCAGGAAGCTGTCACTTTATATCTTTTCTTTGGGATCATCTTACAGCATTTAGTTTAATTTGTTTTGTTGTTGCTCTTTCCATTTAGACTATTCTAATCATTGTAAATATTATTCTCCTAGTTCTGTTCACTTCATTTGGTGATCTACAGGACTTAGCTCATTAGGTGTTTGGATGAGGATTCACCCACAGCAATGTCAAATTTAGACATGAACTTGGTTGGATCAAAATGCTATGTAGAAACTGCCTTAAATCTAAGGCCACGCTTCCTCTGGAAGCCAAGATAGAATAAGGGAGAGTGCACTCATGAAAATGTTTTAGGAAAATGTGTGTACTCCTGTTCTTGCAATGGTTTTGAAGTAAATATCTCTTTGTAAAATTTAATTGATATTAATTGGTTAAAGGGAAAATGAGGCACTAGTTTCTGCCTGGAAGCTAAGAGAGTGAACAAAGCACATGCAAAATGGAGGCTTGAATTCATGGGATTAGAGAAGAGACACCCAACTCTTCAAGAGTACCTCTAGAATCTTGGAGAGGAAGATGTGGGAGCTGGTTCTGGGATAGTGACAACAGTAACCACAGTAACTATATCTCTATTTAGTCAGTCAGTTAACATTTCGTTTACTATGTAGCAAGCATTGGGCTAAGTAAGAGAAAAACAAATATAAATGGAAAGAAAGACAATTCTGGCCGTCAGTGAGCTGACATTTTAATGGGAAAGACAACACATAAAAGAAAGCTAAAATGGGAAGTGCAGGAGAGTGCCACTTGGAGAGAAATAAAACGTGGCTAACCTGATTGTTCTCTTTAAGTAGAGTTTCTAGAAGGAAGCTCATACATCTCATCTCCCATCTGACTACACCTATTTTGGACTTCTTTGGTAAGGGTAGAGACTGTCTCTCTTTTTTTATTCGCAGTAATTAGCCCAGTGCCTAACACATAGTAGGTACATAATAGTAGTTACTGATCATTGACTATTGATCCATTTAATCCGGAGTAGTCACATGAATGGAAGATATTTCCAGTGTGTGAATTCTAGAGCTGGAGTGAGGCTTCAGGATAAAAAATTGGGCCTGGTAAAAGAAATCTGATTTGAATGTATCTCTTAGTAAAGAAGTTGAAGTAGCCACAAGTCTAAAAGAATAATTCATCAAATTTATTATTTCTTATTACATGATATTCTATTACATTTGTTTACCACAATTTTTTAGCCATTCTCCAAATCAATGGATATCTATTTTGATTCTAGCCCTTTTCTACCACAAAGTCTTACCATAAATATTTTAGTTTATGTGAGGTCTTAATGTCAATTATTTCCTTGACATGTATATTTATTAATTCCCTTTTTATCATTTCACATTGGTTTCCAGAATGGTTGGAACAATTCACAATTCTTCTAGTAATGCATTAATATATCTGTTTTTCCACAATCTTTCTGTGGAAATTTTGATCTAGAAAAATTAAGAAATGATATTACTTTTAGGTTTAAAAAGCCCTTTCTTAATGCTTCTGGTTGAAGATTAATTAGATAGAGGGCAAAATATCTTTCTTAGGAAGAGAAGGAAGGAAATAAGATTGTGTTGTTGGTCAGTTATTTCAGTCGTGTTTTATTCTTCATGACTCCATTTGGGGTTTTCTTGACTAAGACACTGGAGTGGTTTGCCATTTCCTTCTCCAGCTCATTTTACAGATGAAAATTGAGACAAGATTAAATGACTTACTCAGGATCACACAGTTGGTATTAAGTGTCTGAGGCCAAAAGTAAACTTAGGCTGTCCCTTTGTTGACTGGGTTCAGTACAAATTTATATTATTTAACTAGGACTTTAGGGACTTCACTATAATAAGGTCTTTTTATGCCTCCCTAATTAACTCATTCTCCTAGTCATCACAGTAGCTTTTCTAAATCTTTTCATACTTCCTCATGTCTCTTCTTCCCCCATTTCTCTCAGCTGAAAACTTTGTCTCATATTTCATTGAAAAATATTAGGGTTATTCTATAAGAACTCCCTCTTCTCTCCTCCTCCTCATTGCACATATCATTCAGATACCTTCTACTACTTTCTCTTCCTTAAACTTTGCCTTACATGAAGAAATGCATAAAAGTTGTTAACCATAACTTGCAGTTTTTCTTTTGAGGAGGACTGTTTAGTTCTCATTCTCTAATTCCATCTGGTTTTTACCAGCTGAGTGCCTCCAGCTATCATCCCCAATGTCTCACTAATCTTCAGTCTCTTCTTATCTACTGACTCATTCACTACTGCCTATAAACATGCCCATGTCTCCCCCATCCTCAAAACACTGTCACTTCACTTGTCCATCATCACTTTACTATTGTCCTGTCTCTCCTGCCTTTTTTGGTTAAAATCCTTTAAAAAGTCTTACATTTCCTTTCCTCTTACTCTCTTTTCAACCCTCAAAAATCTGTATTCAACCTCTTCATTCAACTGAAACAACTTTCTTTAAAATTGCCAATTATCTCTTAATTACCAAATTGAAAGACCTTTTCTCTCATATGATCCTTCTTTACCATTCTAAAGTCTTTGTCATTGTCAGTCTTAATCTTTTCCTAATGTCCTTTTCTCTCTAAGTCTGTGACATGATTTTATTTCAATTCCTCCTACCTATTTGACTGTTCCTCCTTGTTTTCCCTGGATACTATTTCACTTGTGATCTCATCAATTTCCATAGGTTCAAACATCATCTCTACATAGACAATTCTCATATCTCCTTATCCAGCTCTAGTCTCTTCTGACTTCTAGGCTCATAGCTCAACTGCCCAATAGACATCTCAAACAGGATTTCTTGTAGACCTTTTAAACTCAACACTTCAAAATTGAACTCATTCTCTTTCCGTTCCTTCTTCCAAATTTCCTTGTTACTGTTGAAGGCACCACCATCCTCCCAGTCACTCAGACTCACCAGCTGGGCATCTGTTGTTGACTTCTCACTCTCTCTCATCCTCCATATTTAATATTTCCAAGTCCTATTAATTTTACCTTTGTAGCATCTCTCACATGCCCTCCCTTCTCTCTACCACCCTGGTTCAGGGCCTCATAATAGACTATTGCAATAACTTACTGATTAGTCTCATTGTCTCACCAAATTGAATGAAATCCTTCGATCGGATGATGAATTAATCTTCCTGAAGTGCAGGTTGGACCACATCACCTTGCAGTTTAATAAACTCTACTGACTCCCCACTATTTTGAGGATCAAATACAAAATGTTCTGTTTGAGGCTAATTGTACACTGTTTCAAAGTCCGATTCTTTTTGGACAGCAAAATAACTGTTTGGACATGTATACATATATTGTATTTAACTTATACTTTAACATATTTAACATGTATTGGTCAACCTGCCATCTGGGGGAAGGGGTGAGGGGAAGGAGGGGAAAAGTTCAAACAAAAGATTTTGCAATTGTCAATGATGGAAAATTACCTATGCATAAGATTTTTTTGTAAAAATTAATTTAATTAATTAATTAATTTTTTTAAAAAAGTTCTGTTTGGCATTTGAATCCCTTCACAATCTGGCCTCTTCTACCTTAATAATCTTTTTTATTCCTCATTATTTCCATGTACTCAATAAATCCAACACTGGTGTCTTTGCTTTTACTCATTCCACACTCCATCTTCCAATCCTTTCATCTTTTTCATTGACTTTCTCCTATTTTTGGAAGTTTCTGTCTCCTTCTGCCTCCTGGCTTTCTTGGTTTTTTCCAAGTCTCAGTTAAAATCCCACCTTCTAGGAGAAGCCTTTCTAATCCTTCTTAATGCTAATTAATGCCTTCCTTTTGTTGGTTATATCTAGTTTATCCTGTCTATTTCTTTTTTGAACACAGTTATTTTTATGTAGGCTCCCTTATTAGGCTGTAAGCTACTTGATAATAAGAAATGTCTTTTGTGTTACTTTATATCTCCAGTGCTTAGCACATTACATTGCAAATAATAGGCTCTTAATAAATGTTGGTTGACTGATTATTTACTATTGTTCAAGAGTGCTGTAAATATTGTCCCAAATCATACTGGGGTTTGGGAGACATATTGAAGGACCCGGAGAACTTATTATACCAATTAGGAGTTCTCTCTCCAGATTACCAATGTTTGATATTACATTAATGATAAATTAAATACAAATTGTTTCAGATAGATATATCTAAAATGAAGAATATAATACTAAGTTTTTAAAAAAATTACTTGCCCAGCACTGACTATTTTCATCTTTAATCAACTTAGCCAGTCTGGGTTTGAGGTAAAAGTTCAGGTTTGTTTTTATTTGTAATTATTATTACAGTATTATATTTTACATTATATTATATATATTAGTATATAATATAATATATTACATCTTTATTATATATAATAATTATTATTAGTGATGTGCAACATTCTTTCACGTGGTTGTTAGCAGCTTGCAATTTTTATTTTGAGAACTATTTTCTTCACATCCTTTCATAGCTTATCTCTTCTGATTTACTCTTGCTTTTATATGTTTTTCTGGTATACACCTTAAATATTAAACATTTAACAGAAATATTTGTACTAGGTTCTTTTCCCAATTAAATGCTTCTCTTCTTACCCTAATTGCATTGATTTTATTCACAATTTTTAAAAATTTTCATATAATTAAAAGCATCTTCTTTCTCTGTGATTGCCTCTATCCCTTATATAGGTAAAAATTCATGACTTTTTTTTATGAAATGATCTTTAATATTCAACTTGGCCTAATTTCTGACAAATTATTGTCCAGTTTTCCCAGAAATTCTTGTCAAATATAGAGTTCTTTTTTATGTAATTCATGTGTTCATATTTGGTTATTGAGTTTGATCATTTGTGATTCTTTCTTGTCTAGTGTCTTCCACTAATTAAAAGCAAAATCCTAAAAGTATTATGCTATTTTTAATCCAATACCAAATGGTTTGGATGATGGCTACTCTACAATATAGTTTGAAATCTGAAAGCCCTCTCCTTCTTTCATTCCTGCCTTTTCTCATCATTTCCTGTAATATTCTAGATCTCCTGTTCCTTCAAATGAATTATAGTATCATAAGAGGGCAGTTTAAGTAACTCATTTGGGACTGAAGCCAGATTAGAAGCAATTGAGAGAGTGGGTGGTGAGGAAGTGAAGACATCTGATGTCAACAACCTTTTAAAGAAGTTTGGTCATGAAAGAGAGAAGAGAGAAGGTGCAGAAGTGTTGAAGCAATGTTGGAGGGATTTTTGGTTTTGCTTTTTCTTTCATTTTTAAAGATCAGGGAGATATGTGTATGTTTTAAAGAAGATAATACATAATGCATAAGATAATGCTTTGAATATCATAGCAATTTAACAAATGATTATGGACTGAATCCAATGAAGAGGAAAAGACAGTATTCATACAGGATGTCCCAAAAGCCTTAGCATAGTTTTAAGCTCCGAATCACACTAAGAATTTGGGGACACCTTGTACAGACCTTTAAAGTTTAAGAGACACCTAATTATGTTCCACAAGCATATAAAGGTATTCCTCTCCCCATTATATAGATGACAAAACTGCATCTTAGGTTAATTGATTTGCTTAGGGTCACACAAACTAATTTAAGAGTTGGGGTAAGACTTTTTTTTAATTGTTTTTTTAAAATTTATTTTATTTGAAAAAACAGTAAGAAAAACAGAAAAACAGAAAAGAAATCAAAACAAAATAAAATAAAGCAAGAGAATATTGTCATGTGCCCAGCAGAACATCAGGGAGAATTAAAAATATATAACAACAAATTACCAAATCAAGAAAAAAAAATATATATATATATGTTAGTAGAAGAAATTATATTTATGAATATGCATTTTTCTTTACTTTCTTATAAATTATTCTTTCGTTCTCTTTATTAAATTATTTGTTTATTTTATTCTTTTTCTCCTTTTTATCCCTTCCACTACCTCCAAGCAAGTTATAGTTAAGAAAAGATATATTTATGTATACATATGTGGATATATACATACATACACACACTCACATACACACAGATCCCACATGTCTTTCCTATCCTTGCTGCCTTTTTAATTAAATTCTGCTCCGTAACTTGTCTTGCTATTACTTAACCTCCCCCCTCATACATACATATATATATGTATGTATATATATATGTATATACATATATGTATGTATATATATACACATATATACATATATAAAAAACATAAATAATTTGTCCATGTTTAAACAGTTTGTCCATGTTAAGTAAGTTCCTTAAAACTGATCTTTCATATTGATTCTTTTATGCTAAATTTTCTGTTAAGTTCTGGTTTGGTTGTCAGAGAGTTCTGAAAATCTGTAAGTTCATTGAATGTCCATTTTTTCTCATTCAAAATTATAGATAATTATAGATATTTTTGGCCACAGGCCTAGTTCTTTTGATTGTAGGTAGATAGGACTCCGGGATCTGCGATCATTTATTGTAGCTGCTGCTAAGTCTTGTACAATTTTAATTGTAGCTCCAGCATATTTGAATTGTTTTTTCTTGTTTCTTGCAAAATTGTCTCTTTGATCCGGGACTTTCAATTTTGGCAATAATATTCCTGTCTGTTTTCCACAAAGGATTTTGTTTACCTAATGATCAGTGGATTTTTTTCTATTTCTACTTTCCCCTCATATTCTATCACTCCAGGACAATTTTCTAGGATGATTTCCTGCATTATTGTGTCAAGTTTCTCTTTTTGAACACAGTCCAATTATTCTTATATTTTCTTTTTTTAATCTGTTCTCCAAATCTGTCATTTTTCTTATAAAAAGTTTCATATTCTGTTCTATTTTATCATTTTTATAATCTATTTTGTTATTTCTTGATCTCTCATAGCTTCACTGGCTTCCCCTTGCCCAATTCTAATTTTCAGAGTTGTTTTCATCTTTGAGACTCTGTATCTCCTTTTCTAATTGGTTAACTTTTTTTTTTCATAATCTTATTTTTCTTAGATGTTTTTAAATTTTTTCCTTAGTTTTTCCTCAACATCTCTTATTTGATTTTTGAATTCTTTTTTGAGTTCTTTTATAAATTCTCCTTGGGCAGGGAGCCATTCCACGTTACTCTTTGAAATAGAAGCTTTTTTTTTTTACTGAAGTGTCTTCCTCTGAAGATGAACCCCTGTCTTCCCTGTTCCCATAATGTTTCAATATTATTATTCAATAATGGGATTCTTTCTTCTTTGCCAGTTCATTTAAAAAATGTATTAGTGTAAGTGCCTTTTATTGTAAGGTGGAGGATGTTGCCCCAACCTTCCCTTCACATCTCTATTCTGACCAGAAACCCTAAATCAAGAACTCCACCCTCCTGCCTCTGCACTTACCAGGTACTAGTTCATTCTCACCCAGGGCCACATCTCAGCAGCACAGCTGGGCTTGGAGCTCTCTGGGTGAGATTTCAACTGAGGTAGGGGAGACATCACTGAAACTATATAAGTTTTAGGGATATTAGTCTGATTTGGAGTGAAGAATAGATCAGAGACAGGGAAACCATCTAGGAGCTAGGAATTCAGGCACAAGGTCCTAAGGGTCTCTTGAATTGGATTAAATCCAGAAAAGAGGAACAGAATGAACATTTATATACAATGTCCCAAAAGTCTTAGTGAAGATGTTCTATTCCACCCCCCTACTCTTGCTTCTTACTCTGATCCTAACCCTAATTCTAAGTCCTACAGGTATCATTCTGGCTCCCCTCCTCATGTGTGCCATGGAATAATGATAATAGCTAATATTTACTATTTACCATGTGTGAGACACTGTGCAATTATTATCTCATTTGATCAAATGTCATTATTATGATCATTTTACAGGTAAGGAAACTGGGATAAACAAAGCCAAAATGGTTTTTACATAGTAAGTGTCTGAGGTCACATTTGAACTCAAATCCAGGGGTCTATCCACTAGGTCACTTCTTTGAAGTAGAAAGAAAGGGGATAACTAAGTCACATGGTGGATAGAATGCACTTCTTCCTGAGTTCAAATCCTAGTTGTGTGATGCTGGGTAAGTCACCTTACTCTGTCTGCCTCGGTTTCCTCATCTGTAAAATGAGCTGGAGAAAGAACTGGCAAAATATTTCAGGATCTTTGCTAAGAAAACTTCAAATGGGGTCATGAAGAATTGTACATGACTGAAAAATAAGTCCAAGAAGCATTCTGATGAAAGAATTGCAAATCACAAGACTTAAAATTGGAAGAAACTTTAAAAATTATCTTTAGCTTCTTCCCTATTTTACAAAAGAGGAAAATAAGACCCAAAAAGGAGAAGTAATTTGTCCTAGATTACACAGCTAGTACAGACTCAGCAGGGCATGTAGATAAAGAAGGGTGCCTTGAGTATTACCAGTATCATTTGCTTCATTGACAGGGTTCCACAGAAAGGCAGGATAGGTAAGAATGGCAATAAACAGAGTAAGGACAAGATTAAGTATAGAGTCCAATGGGGAAGAATTAGCCTCAAGTGCCAACAGCAAAAAATGGCTACCAAATATCTGATAACTTTCATCTTTTATTCTTAATCAACCACAGATCAAGCAAGTCTAGAGCTGAGCATATAACTTGGGGCTTGCCAATCACCAAAGAGCTCTTCTACAAATAGTACCATAGAGATAAGAATGTCAGATGCTTGTCACAAGAAGGAAGCAGCACCTCTAAGCAAATCTAAATCCAAGGGCAGGGAAATCATCACTCTAAATGTCTTTTCCCCCCAGCTTAAAACATCTGTGGATTTCATGGAAAGGGCACTACATTGAGAATCAGAAGTCCTGGTTTCTTGCCTCAATTTTCCATTATTTGAGGGATGTGAAGAAAATCACTTAACCCTTTGGGCCTCAGTTTCCTCCTCTATAAAACGAGAAGATTGGATTAGATGATTCCCTAAGGTGTCTTAAAATTCTCTGGTCTCCTTATACCGTGTGTGCTACTGGTTGGAACACTGTGCAGTGTGAGGGATCTCACAAATGCTTATAATAATCATCTTCCTTTTTATGGCAAATTCATGTTATTTAACTCATTTAATTTTCCCAGCATTATTAAGATGACATGTTAGGATTACAAGGTTTAGGCCTTTGAAGGGAGTTTACACCTTTGGACTTCTGAGGGAGAGTTTAAAGGAGTTTGCATCTTTAGAAGGAGCAAGTTCGTTGGCTGTAGGAGTTCTCACAAGCCCCATTGAGTTCTCACTAGCCCAATCTCTACTAGGATAAAGGAGGAGGGCAGTTGGGCAAGGTTAGTCTGACTGGGAGATTGAGTTTAGATGGTGGTCTGGAAGGAGAGTCTAGGCTGGGAGAAGAACAAGACTTCCCAGGAGAACTTCAGGGAAGCTCAAGGAGATTCAGAGCCAGGATTCAGGAAGAAGAGGATTCAAGATTCTACCTTCACTCTGGCTGGAGGCTCTAGAAGTCTCTCAAAAAACCTGCTCACAGATGAAAAAATTTTACAGAAAAGAGATCTCCTCCTAGAGAAGGATTATAACTTAGAAATGATCAGGACCTTTACATTTTGGCGCCCAACATGGGGCAAGGACTTATTCTGAGCCCTTCAGAGGAGCTAGCCCAGACCTTGACATTTTGGCGCCCAAACAAGGACTATATTGGACAGCAATTGTGACAGCTGACCAACCTATGCTTACTATTTATATAAATGGAATACCATTAGAAGGATTGGTAGACACGGGTGCAGATCATGCAGTTGTTAGAAGTGCCAATTGGCCCAGTCACTGGCCAAAGATTAAGGCAGACATCTACATGTCTGGTATAGGAGGATAAATAGCAGCAGAAGTTAGTGCTATGCCTTTGAGATGGACATTTGAAAATGAAACAGGAGTTTTTACTCCTTTTGTGGTTGAAAAAATCTCCATCAATCTGTGGGGAAGAGAAATTTTATAGCAGATAGGATTACAAATAAGCACTTCGACTTTTTAGGCAGGGCTGCTGTTGAAGGCCTACCTGCACTCTCACCAGTTCCTATTCAGTGGAAGACTGATTCACCAGTGTGGGAAGAACAGTGGCCCTTAAGAAGTGATAAAATTCAGGCCTTATTAGACATAGTGAACGAACAACTTGACCAAGGACACTTTTGGCCTTCTCTAAGTCCTTGGAATTCCCCAGTATTTGTGGTGAAAAAGAAATCTGGAAAATGGAGGATGTTAACTGCTCTAAGAAGAGTAAATGAACAGATGGAAACTATGGGAACTCTTCAGCCTGGACTTCTATCTCCTACTCAGTTGCCAAGAGAATGGCCTCTTTGGGTTATAGACATTAAGGATTGTTTCTATTCTATCCCTCTAGATAAGGAGGATATAAAAAGATTTGCTTTTTCAGTTCCTAGTGTTAATTTGGCTGAGCTTTATAAAAGATATGAATGGACAGTTTTGCCGCAGGGAATGAAAAACAGCCCTACTATGTGCCAAATGTATGTTGTTGCTGCTCTTGCTCCAGTAAGAAAAGCATTTCCAAAAGTAATATTGTTACATTATATGGATGATATTTTGGGATGTGCACCTGAGGAATAAATGTTAGAAGCATGTCTACAAAAGACCATGGAAACACTAAAGTACTACAAACTGCATATAGCTACAGAAAAAATTCAAAGACATGCTCCTTTTCAATATTTAGGATATGAAGTATATCCTAAGACACTCACAGTACAAAAGCTTTCTTTAAGAACAGAGAAGTTGAACACCTTAAATGATTTCCAAAAATTAATAGGAGATATCCAATGGATGGGTCCAGTGTTAGATTTAACTATCAATCAACTGCAACCTCTATATGACATTTTAAGGGGAGACAGTGATTTAAATTCACCACGCTAGCTTACAAAAGAAGCACAAGAGGCTTTGAGAAAAGTTGGACTGGCTTTATCCAATGTGATTGAAAGATTCACTCAAAAACCCTTGGAAATAGCAGTTTTTGCTACAAGAGAGGCAGTCCTTCATCAAGGAGACAATGTGATTGAGTGGGTGAACCTCCCAGCACAACCAGAACAAAGCTTTACTCCTTCCCCAGTGCTTGTGGCTAGAATTTTATTAAAGGCTATTAAGAGAGTAGTACAATTATCTGGAATAAATCCTGAAAAAAATATACACATTCTATGCTAATGCATAAATTAATGTATGCTGTGAGACCATCCCAGAATGGCAAATTTTATTGGCCACAGCTCTAAATTTTGCACATGGGTCTCCATTAAAGATTACCCGGCTACTACATAATTGGTGATGGATTTTTGATGAAAAGGTTTCTAAGGCTCCTCTTAAAGGACCAACCATCTTTACAGACGCCTCCAAAGAAAATATTTGTGCTGTATACTCTCATGATTTAACCATAAAGATAGTAGTCAGGACTCCTTTTCAGTCCACTCAGCAAAATGAATTATTTGCTATCATGCTAGCTCTTACTTATTATCCAGGAGACGTAAATATAATTACTGATTCAGCCTATTCAGTAGGTGTAGTACAAAGAATTGCTACAGCCCAAATAAAATTTGCAGCCTCTAATATTTATCAGCTCTTTAAGGTACTTCAAGAGCAAGTGAGAAAACATCCAGGCAAGATTTATATCTTGCATGTCCACTCACATAGTGGACTTTCAGGTCCTATTTTTGATGGAAATTCAAAGGCAGATAGCCTTTTAACTATGTTAGCCAGTACTCCTTTATTTCAGGAAACACAAGAATCTCATTCTAAATATCATCAGGCTGCTCGAGCTTTACGTTTACAATTTGGAATAACAAGAGAGAAAGTTAGGAGCATAGTAAAAAGCTGTACAGCTTGCCTTCCTTTCCACGCTCCTACACTCCCTCCAGGGAAGAATCCTTGTGGTTTGAGACCCAGTGAAATCTGGCAAATGGATGCGACCCACTATAAATCTTTTGTTCGTCTGTCTTTTATCCACGTGGTGGTAGATACCTTTTCAGGATTCACTTTTGCAGTGCCAACAGCAAAAGAGACAACCTGAGTTATCACCTTGTAATCCTAACATCCTCAGGCCTTATTTTTCCCAGTAAGGTAATGTAAACCTCTTAAGAACAGAAATTGTCTTACATTTGGCTTTGAATCTCCAGAGTTTAGCACAGGGCCTGGCACATGATACACATTTAACACATTAGTTGATTGATTGATTGATTGATTGAGTTAAAGTGACAATCTTGTGATTATCTGAAAACAGCATGTTTTTCCATCACCCCCATTTCAAGCTTCTCTTCTATAGGCTGAGTGTTCTCAGTTCCTTTGACTGTTCTTTATATGGCATATATCCAAGACTTTACTATCTAAGGCGCTCTCCTCTGGACACCCTCCAGCTTATTGTGTTTTAGTCAATTAGTTGTGCTCTATTTTTTGCGACTTCATTTGGGATTTTCTTGGCAAAGATATTGGAATGGTTTGCCATTTCCTTCTCCAGCTCATTTTATGAAGATCTGAGGCAAACAGGGTTAAGTGACCTGCCCAAGGTCACCCAGCTAGTAAGTATCTTTGGTAGATTTGAACTAAGGTCCTCCTGACTCCACCACCTAGCTGCCCTCCAAGTTATTAATGTCCCTAAAATATGGTAAATAAAAACTTCACATGTGGTCTGATCAAAACAGAGTCCGAGGAATTTAATAAAGGTGTACCATAAAATCCCTTTCAGATCTCTTCTGAGCATGGACTGCATGTGAAAAATCTAAGAATGTAGTTAGACTGGAGGAAGTGACCCTAATTTTGGTGTTTAACTTGTACTTGTCTCTGTGCCTTTTTCCTACCAGGGAGAAAAACTATGGAGGAATTGAATTCCAGAGCTATTTGGCAGTTATTAGGCAGATAACCAATGCTTGGTTTATAGTCTAGATTTCACAGATTAAGAGGTATGTGGAAATGCTTATCATAAATTAGAATTAGGTTTCTAACAGAAGTATTCAAGTACCTGGACCAAGAAAAGGAGTACAAAAAAAAGAGACTAATTTTGAGTGTATTAAACAGCTGGAGAGACTCGTTATTTTAAATATGATGATGAAGATGATGATGGTGAATGATGATGATTATGATAATGATAATTGGAATTAGCATTTAGGTAATGTCTACTTTGTGCCAACCACTAAATTAAATGCTTTACAAATATCTCATTTTTATCTTCATAATAACTTGGGAGATGCTATAATTATCTCCCGTTTGCAATTGAAACTGAGGCAAACAGAGGCTAAATGACTTTTGCCCATGGTTATACAGCTAGTGTCTAAGATCAGATTTAAATTCAGGTCTTCCTGAAAAGATCTTCTGGAAGAACTTATTATCTGGATTAAGAATCTCCATCTAGGGAGATGAGAGACACTCAGCCAGAAATCTGTAGGGAACATCAGAAAAAACCAAAGGAAAATAGTTTTTTTTGCTAGTATCAGGCAAAAGGTATGTGTTTTTTAAAAAAGCAAGAAAAAGTCTGTTGTATTTTAAGATATATGAACATGGACTTCCCTGCTTTTCCTTTAGGATGAGAGAGCTAAGGACTTCAGTACAGACAGAAGCTGGAAGTCAGTCAGTTAGTCAAAAGCATTTATTAAGCACTCACCAAGTATCAGGCACTATGCTAAGTGACCAAATTAAAATCCAAGCAGAAAGGAAATTTCAGGCAGCATTTGGTAGAGCATCATTCCTCAAAAGTATCAAAGGAGACTTTAACCAAAAGAACAATGCTTTTTCTCTCAGTCTCAGTTTCTTCATCTGTAAAACAAGGATAAATTTTGTACTATTTCACAGAGTTGTTGGGAGATAAGTACTATGTAAACTACAAAACACATGATTTAACATTTATTATGTCCCTAGGCTACTATTAGGTAAGGGGAACAGTGATTATTAGGTGAATAAAGATGATTTGATTGAGAGCCAGTAAGACTGCCTTGTCTAGAACAGAAAGTGGATATGAGGGGCTGCTAGATGGTACAGTGGATAGAGCATAGACTCTGGAATCAGGAGGATCTGAGTTCATAAGACTTTTTTTTTTTATTTTATTTTATAATTATAACATTTTTTGACAGTACATATGCATGGGTAATTTTTTTACAACATTATCCCTTGCACTTACTTCTATTCAGATTTTTTCCCCTTCCTCCCCCAACCCCCTCCCCCAGATGGCAAGCAGTCTTATATATGTTAAATATATTACAGTATATTCTAGATACAATATATGTGTAGAACTGAATTTTTTGTTGCACAGGAAGAATTGGATTCAGAAGGTAAAAATAACAGTTTTCATTCATTTCCCAGTGTTCCTTTTCTGGATGTAGCTGGTTCTGTCCATCATTAATCAATTGGAATTGGATTAGCTCTTCTCTATGTTGAAGAAATCCACTTCCATCAGCATACATCCTTGTACAGTATCATTGTTGAAGTGTATAATGATCTTCTGGTTCTGCTCGTTTCACTCAGCATCAGTTGATGTAAGTCTCTCCAAGCCTCTCTGTATTTCTCCTGTTGGTCATTTCTTATAGAACAATAATATTCCATAACATTCATATACCATAGTTTACCCAACCATTCTCCAATTGATGGACATCCATTCATCTTCCAGCTTCTAGCCACTATGAAAAGGGCTGCCACAAACATTTTGGCACATACAGGACCCTTTCCCTTCTTTAGTAGTTCCTTGGGGTAGAAGCCCAGTAGTAGTATGGCTGGGTCAAAGGGTATGCACATTTTGATAACTTTTTGGGCATAATTCCAGATTGCTCTCCAGAATGGTTGGATTCTTTCACAACTCCACCAACAATGCATCAGTGTCCCAGTGTTCCCACAGCCCCTCCAACATTCATCGTTATTTGTTCCTGCCATCTTAGCCAATCTGACAGGTGTGTAATGATACCTCAGAGTTGTCTTAATTTGCATTTCTCTGATCAATAGTGATTTGGAACACTCTTTCATATGAGTGGAAATAGTTTTAATTTCATCATCTGAAAATTGTCTGTTCATATCCTTTGACCATTTATCAATTGGGGAATGGCTTGATTTCTTATAAATTAAAGTCAATTCTCTGTATATTTTGGAGATGAGGCCTTTATCAGAACCTTTAACTGTAAAAATGTTTTCCCAATTTGTTACTTCCCTTCTAATCTTGTTTGCATTAGTTTTGTTTGTGCAGAAACTTTTTAATTTGGTGTAATCAAAATGTTCTATTTTGTGATCAATAATGGTCTCTAGTTCTCCCTTGGACACAAACTCCTTCCTCCTCCACAAGTCTGAGAGGTAAACCATCCCATGTTCCTCCAATTTATTTATGATTTCGTTCTTTATGCCTAAATCTTGGACCCATTTTGATCTAATCTTAGTATGTGGTGTTAAATGTGGGTCCATGCCTAGTTTCTGCCATACTAATTTCCAGTTTTCCCAGCAGTTTTTGTCAAATAATGAATTCTTATCCCAAAATTTGGGATCTTTGGGTTTGTCAAAGATTAGATTGCTATTTTTATTCACTATCTTGCCCTGTGAACCTAACCTATGCCACTGGATCTGAGTTCAAATGTGACTTAAGACAATTACTAGTAATGGGACCCTCAGATTGCCTCTAAAAAGAAAAAAAAAGAAAAAGAAAAAGATTGGATATGAGCTTGGGAAATGTGAAAAATAAGACAGAAGTATCCATTTCTCACATTTGGGAAATAAGAGAAACCTGAATGTAGGTCATGTAGGAAATGTAGGTCAAGAACCTTGAATGTCAGATTAGACATTTGGATTTTATGCTATAGACAACTAGAAACAGTTAAAACTACTCAGAGCCAGGGAAGAGCCAGGACCCTGCCACCAAAACTCTTTTGAAACTAGAAGGGAACAAATTCACTCTAAGTTTCTCCCTAAAACATCTGCTGTCAGCCATCTGTGAATGTACATGTGTATCTCTTTTTCTCTCTCATACTCACGTGTTCCTTTCGTAACTCTTATCTGCAGTTCATTTCCTGTCTTAACAGCCCTCAGTGACCTGCTGGCAAAAGAAATACCAAGTATTTGGGACCTGCCCCAGAAAGCACTATGCTGGCCAACTTCCCTCCTGCCCAGGTAGTGTGAATCCTGGGAGCAGTAGGTCAGGGAGGAAAGGATCAGAGGCATGAGCAATGAGAGGAACGGGATTGGTGTGAGAGGGACCTGGAGTCCACAAGTCCGGGATCAGAAGATGGGTTAAATCAACCTGGGGACTATCTACTGCTCCACAGTTTATCTCCAGAAATGGGCTAGAACCTGAGAAAAGGGGAATTCACCTCACGGTCCTCTAAGATGCCTATTAGCCTCTTCTCTTCCAAAATCTTCCAGTTTCTGAAGTTTCCTAGGTTATAACCAGGCCAAGGTAGCAGACTGGCCTCAGTGACTATTACTTGTCCTGAAGTCTCTGGCTGCAGAATCTCTTTGAGACTAGAGATCTCTCCTCCTCCACTGCCCCGCCTGAACTTCGGGGGGTATACAGTCATTTCAAGGCCTGCCTAGGAAGAAGACAGCATCCCAGTAGCAACTGCGAGGGATAAAACACTCACCATGGCTTTCTTCCTGAGGCTGCTCAGATTTGGAACCGAGAAAAAGAAGGGAAAGCATTATACCAACATAAAACTAGATGTAAATCCTGAGGATGTGTGGGAACTTGTGGGAGAGCTGGGGGACGGAGCCTTCGGGAAAGTATTTAAGGTAAGCAAGCTATGGCTGGGACTAATTCTTGGGAGGGAGGGAGAAGATGTTTACTCATATGACCCAGATGGAGAATCAGCTTCTCTGGGAGTCTTGGAGATCTTAATACTCTTGGGATGGGCCATAAGGGCACAAGGGAGCAGGATCCTATATCTTCTCCCACTAGAGGGGGGTGGGTAGGAGAAACCCTAATTTTTCTCAGTCTCATTTGCCCTTGGCTACCTGCTAGAAAGATCTTGCATTAGGAACATAGGTTGGAGATTTTATTTTACAAAAATGAATAATGAGACACAAAGAAGATAATGACTTAGCTTGGATCATCAGTTAATAGGTATCAGGGTGGAATTTGAACCTACGACTTCCTGGCTGTCTATCCACTATGCCTACATGTTGCTCTGAATAAAGGTACTTCACTCACAGATACTCAAAATAAAACTGGGAATTCCATGGCCCCCACTGCAATATGTGACTTCCTAACTTTTTCCTGATTTCCTTATATTTTTAGTGTTCCATATTTACTTGTGTCCTCTTTTTTTTTTCCTTGTTGATCTCATCCACATACAGCCTCTTCAATTGTTACCTCTCTGCAGACTATTCTCCACTTTTTATTTCCCACATTTCAAACTGCCAACTGGTCATTGCAACTTAAATGTCCCCCTGACTCTTCAAACACATCCAACAAAACTCACCATCTTCTACTTCAAATCACTCTTTCCTGACCTGGCCATCTCTAGCAACTGCACTAACTTCGTAGGTACCTGTGATAGAAACATCACAGTAATGTCAGGTACAATCTATCTTCAAGTCCTATTGATGATTGAGTCTTTCTTTCTGATGTCACTTGAAAGTCTCTCCTTTCCATTCCCACTACCTGAACTTATTTTCATGATTTCTCATCAGAACTATTTCAGTAATCTCCTTATGAGCCTCCCTGCCTCCATTCTCTCCCCTTCTAATCCATATCTGCCATTACTGTATTAATCTTCCTAAAACAGTATCCTTCTCTTCTCGCTCAATAATAGTCAATATCTCCCTATTGCCTACAGAGTAAAGTACAAATTCCTTAATCTAGCATTCAGATCTTCTGCAATCTGGCACTCCAGGTCTTTCTCTACCTAGTTCTAATTCATTTCTATCTCTATTTTCTATCCCAGCCTTAGACATAACAAATGAGCCAGCCAAACTGAACTAACTTGTTATTCTCTCAACACATCTGGCTTTTTCCCCCTTTACTTTGCCCATGCCATCCCCTCTGCCCAGAGGAAGCTAATGAATCCCCCATTCCTTACTTCTTGGCTATCTTACAAGGCTCGGATCAATTGCCACATTCTCCAGGAAGCCTTCCTTGGTCCCTCCAATCAGAAGTGATTTCTCTTTGCCCTGGGAGGGAGGCTGAAGATGTTTGCTGATTTGACCTGGATGAGACATACCTCAAAGAGAATCAGCTTCCTCTGGGATGAAGTCTTGGAGATCTTAGTACTCTTGGGATGGGCCAGAAGGGCACAGGGAAGCAGGATCCTATATCTTCTCCCACTAGAGAGGGTGGGTAGGAGAAACCCTGATTTGTATTTATTTGTTCCTCTTCTCTTATTCCCCTTAGACAGCAGGGGCTGTACCTGATATTTTATCTCATACAAAGCAGGTTGCTTTTTAATGGGGGGTGAATTAATGAATGAATCAACACTGCCTGAATATCTTCTGCAATAATAATAGCTGATATTTAAACATTGCTTTATAAATTGCAAAGTGTCTGGCCTTGTAAATAGAGAGCTGATCTCAGGCAAGAAAGTCTAGATTCAAGTCTGGCCTCTCAAACCCAATAGCTATGTGGCCCAAAAAGGCATTTTCCTTCTCCCCAGACAATTCTAAGATTGTAAGTTGCCCAGTGACCATGACAGAACAAGTTCCTCACCCAGACTTTCCTACTCTGGTGTAATTTCAGATAAGAGTTTTTAAAAAGTCCCTTTGCATAGATCTCATTAGAACCTCAGAGCCATTTTGTGGGATCACTTTTATCTATGGGTATGATTAACTTCAGTTCACACCTGAGGAAAATGAACCTCAGAGAGGTTAACTCTCTTGCCTGGGGTCACTCAGCTGTCAGCGCTTTCTCACAAATTCAGCCCTCTGTCTATTATAGAACACTGCTGGACTGATGCTTTCAAAACAGGAGAGTGATCTCTTCTAGCTCTGATTAAATTAGTGTGACCTTGGGCACACATTTCTCTCTGTGTTTCATTTTCCTCATCTGAAAATGAGTGGGAGTGATAAGCTGACCCATAAGGTCCCTTCAAGCCGAAACACTTGATGAGTTTGGAAGGGGCCTGAGCCCTTTTCTAGGGCCCTGTTATCTGAGACTAAGAACAATGACACACCAGCCTTCAGTTTCCTGTTTACAGCTCTTGTTATTATGAAGTGTGGTTTCAACAAGAAAAAAAAAGGTCTCACAAAAGCAAAGCTTGTGGAGAAGGGCTTATTTTTGTCCCTTGTACATTTATAATTTTTTTCTGGACGCCCACTTAGGCACCATGCTTATTCTAATTGTTCAAAGAGTAATTGTGGAGAAGGGGAAGATTTTCAGGTAAAATGGAACAGTCTAGATTCCCAAGTGGGCATCTGAGCCCACCTAACACAACTCATTTTGCTGACATGAACCAAAGATCCACCTTTCACCACTTTTTACATCAATAGCCTGGTTCTTGCTGGTAAGTCCACTGACCAGATGGAGCTACCCAAAAGAATTCCATTCACAACTGCCTCTATTTCCTGCATGCCCACAGTAGACTGTGAGGTTCTTGAGAGCAGGGAATTTTTTTAAACTTTCTTTGTATTCCCAGCCCTTATTTAGCACAGCATAATAAAATTGATGTCTAATTTTTATTTCAGTTAATTAGTGGCTAAAGGTTTACTTCTACTTGTTGAAAAAACACAATTCAAACCTATGTAGGCAAGAACTGTAATATTTATGGTATAAATTGTGTAGAGTATGACATAGTGGCAGGAAAATATAAAGTTAATATAATTCTCACCCTCACGAAGCTCACAGTCTAATAAGGATGACAAATGTACACACATATAGTAAATGATAAGTAAAAGCATAAAATGAAGTGAATTCAGATGAAATAAGAGATCGATTCCTTCTGGGGGGATCAGGGAAGGCATCACAGAGGAGGCGTCATTTTGAGTTGAGACATGAAAGAAAGATTGATTCAAACTAAGGCGAGTAGAAACTAGTTTAATTTTAAAGTGGAGAGTTTAATAAGCCAGCTGACTGCATGGGGATATGTTTCCATAGAGAAACTGAGGTGCAGAACTTATATAGTGTTTTAACTAACTAGGATTTACAAGAAAGATACAGAAACTAGACATGCAATTAGCTTGCTATTTTAACTAACATCTTGCAGCTGTTGTCATCTTTAGAAAGATACTTCAAAGAAAAGAGCCAGGAGACAAAAATTAACCTGGTACTAACAAAATGGGGAATGTAACAGGCTCAGGAGATAAGGGAAGTTAGGTCTGTTCTGGTATGATAGGGAATATAATTCTAGGGAAGGACAAGCTTGTTAAGATATAAAAACATAACTGAGATACAGGGAATTACTTAGACTAGGACATCTTGGGCAGGGATTGAATTAAGGAAATAATACCTGGACAATGTTTTTCTTTGCTATCCTTCATTGTGTTAGAATAGTATGTGAAGGGGGCCAAAGCCTCAAGGTTTAAGGTTTTATCCAAACTCAGTTTTTTCCTGACCTGATTGCAAGAAAAAAGGAGGCTGTGGCCTATTATCCAGGGCCTTACAAAATGTGGGACAGAAATGGGGTATATGGTGGACTTTGCAGACAAAGGCACATGTTCACACATGAATAGAGAAGGAAAAATTCAGGAAATGTTTGGGGTTCTGGGGCTCATACAATCATATTTTTAGAAATGATAAGGACTTGGACATCATTTAGGCAAACTTCTATATTTTATAGATTAAAAAAAGCAAGGATCAGAGCACCCCAAAAACAGCTCGACAGGAAGATACAGAGAGAATAGTGGACAAAAAATTAGAAAAGTAAAGTGGAGTCTGATTGTGAAGGATCTTGAATGCCAGCCCAAAAAGTATAGACTTCATTTGATTTAATTGGATCAAAGTTTAATTGAAACTATGGACTTCAATCTAATGAGTGATATGAAGTCAAACAATCATAGCAAGTCATAATTGAGTCTTAAGATTTTATAGATCATCAGGGATATACTAGCAGTTTTACTGCAATCTTCGGTATGAATGAAGAACTTATTAGAAATAAATCAAGCACCAACCCAACTTGTAGACCTTATTCCCTTTCTCAAATCATCTCCATAGCATTCTGTTCCTTCCACAACATCCTTGTTGCCATCTCTAGATTGAGTGGCAAATCATGCTATGTTTTTTTTTTTTACATAATTGAAACATGTTGGATTTCCTTTGGTAGAAGTCTGAAATTCTACAGCCAAATGTGACGTATTGGGGATAAGGAATGACTGATCAGGCTTAACCTACCCAAAGATAATTGCATTTAAACACAATGATGGCTTAAGTGATGTGGACTTTGGCTTTAAGAGGAACTTTCCATTACATGATCTCATTTGCTCCTCATAATTGCTCCAAGAGTGAAGAGGAGATACTCTAGGTATTGTTTATGTCATTTTCAAATGGGAGAGGCTAGAACCAAGAACGATTGAGTTTTTTCTCTAGAGCTGTGAAGTTAAGAAATTAGTCGTGTAGCATTTATTAAGCACCTACTATGTGCCAGGTACTGTGACAACTGCTGTAGATACAAAGAACAGCAAAAACAACAATAATTCTTGCTCTCAAGGAGCTGATGGAGGAGAAAACATGCAGTTACATACAAACAAGATATATATATATATATATGTATACAGAATTAAATGGATAACCTCCCTCTGAGAGAGGACACTAAGATTAAAAAGTAAATGCCCAGGGTTGAATGATAGAGGAGGAACAGCAAGACCACTGTACTAGATTGCAGTGTGTGTAAAGGGGAGTAAAGTATAAGAAGACTGGAAAGTTAAGAAGGGGCCAAATTACAAAGTTCTTAAATAGCCAAACAAGGGATTTTTTTACTTGATCCTGAGAATGATTGGGAACCACAGGAGTTTATTGTATGAGGGAGTAACATAGAGATCTAATAACTGTAGCTTAGTAACAGCAATATAGTCTAATTGCAACAGCTGAGTTCAGGTCCTCATCCCCTGGACTATAACAATAACATCCTAGTTGGTTTCTTTGTCACTGTCTATGTCCTGATGTAACATGACTGGTCCTTCTACTGGACTGGGGTCTTGAATATCACCCTTTGCTCCTCAGTGCAATCTGGCCTGGGTCCCTTGTGGATGACTTTCTCAAAGTTGGAGACTCCATTCTCTAAACTTAGAACACTCAGGAATGGATGAACCAAAAAACCAAACTTAGGATCCATTTCTTTGGGTTAGATGGAAGAAAATCTCATACTTCTTTCTCTTAGAGAAAAGTCTCTCACTGAATTCCTTCATACTACCAGAGGCTGGATGAAAACACTAAAGAGAAGAGATGACTAAAGCTAATTTGAGCTTTTTTGAAGATGCTGACTATCCTGCTAATCAAAAAAGGTTCTTCTTAACCACATGACTTGCTAAATGACTTGCATGGGGTCACACAATTAATAAATGTCTGAGATCAGATTTAAACTTAGAAAGGAGAGACTTTCTGACTCTGCACCACCTAGGTATCCTATTATATAGATGTGTATGTGTTTTTTCTGTTCACTCATCCTATCATTTTAAACTCTTCATGGCCCCATGGGCCAGCGCATGCCAGGTCCTTCTATCTATCCTTCATCATCCCCTAACGGCTATTCAGGTTCTTTTTTGTGGCTTACATGACACTATCCATTTCTCTCTCTGCCATTCTCTTCTTTTGCTTTCAATTTTTCCCAACATCAGGGTTTTTTCCAACGAATTCTGTCTTCTCAAACTGTTTAAGCTTCAACTTCTTATTTGTCCTTTTAATGAATAGTCTGAATTAATTTCTTTTAAAATAGTGATTTATTTGAGCTATAAGTAACTCTCAGAAGTCTTCTCCAGCACTATAATCCAAAAGCATTGGTTCTGTAGCACTCAGATTTCCTTATAGTCTAACTCTCATAAACATAGATTACTAATGGAAAATCCATAGCTTAGACTATATGAACTTTGGTTGCCAAGGGTATGTCTTTGCTTCTTAGAAGACTGTCCAGATATGCCATAGCTTTGCATCCAAGGAGCATGTTTTAGTTTGCCATGTGCAGTGATCCTTGAGCTTACGAATATAAAATCTGACCCTGCTTCCATTTCTTCTCCATCTATTTGCCAGGAAGGTGATGGGACCTGTTGCTAAGATCTTGCTTTTTTTTGCTTGCTTCAAGTCAGATTATTCACTCTCCTCTTTCACTCTCACCAAGAGGCTTCTTAGCCCTCTTCACTTTCTGCCATCAGAGTGATCTTATCTGAATATCTGAGATAATTGATATTTCTCCCAGCATTCTTAATTCTAGCTTTAGATTCATCCAGCTTGTCATTTCACATGATGTAATCTGTATGTAAATTGTAAATAAGGTGACAATATAGAACCTCATCATACATACTCCCTTCCCAATTTTATTTTTTTTTTACTGAAGCAATTGGGGTTAAGTGACTTGCCCAGGATCACAGAGACGAGAAGTGTTAAGTATCTGAGGTCAGATTTGAACTCAGGTCCTCAGGACTGGTGCTCTACCCACCACACCAACTGGCTAGCCTTGCCTTCCCAATTTTAAACAAATCAGTTGTTGCATGTTTAGTTCTAACTGTTATTTCTTGGTCCATATGCAGGTTTCTCAAGAGACAAGTAACATGATCTGGTATTCCCATCTTCTTGACAACTTGCCACATTTTGACATGATCTATACAGCCAAAGGCTTTAGTGTAATCAATGAATCAGAAGTAGAATGTTTTTTTTCTGAAACTCCATTGCTTTCTTCATAATCGAGCAAATATTGGCAATTTGGTCTCTAGTTCCTCTGCTTCTTTAAAAACCTGTGCTTTTCTGATAATTCTTAGTTCACATCTTACTGAAGCCCAATTTGCTGAATCTTAAACATAACTTTGCTGGTAATGCAGGTATAAAGCCTGATAAGACAGCCATTTTGCTTACAATTGTTTAGTGATTTGAACATTCCTTAGCATTGCCCTTCTTTAGGATGGGAAGTAAACTGATCTTTTCAAATCCAGTAGCCACTACTGAATTTTCCAAATTTATTGCCATGTTGAGTGCAGCATTTTAACAAAAACATCTTTCAGGATTTTGAGTAGCTCAGCTGTAATTCTATCACCTCCACTAGCCTTATGGTTAGCAATATGTACTGAGGTTCAGGTTAACTTCATTCTCTAGGATTTATGGTTCTACAGCAGCAACCATACTGTTGTCATTATCAATTATTTAAGCTCTTTTAGAATTCTTTTGTGTATTCTTGTCACTTCTTAATCTCTTCTGTTTTCTACCTCTTCCTAAGTCCCTACCATTTTTGTTTTTATCAGGCCTATTTTTCATTGAAACATTGCCTTGATATCTTTAATGATCTTGAAGAGATCTATCTTTCCTTTTCTATTATTTTCTTTTATTTCTTTACATTAGTCATTTGAGAAAACCTTATTTCTCTTGGCTATTCTTTCGAATTCTACATTAGATTGGGTATATTTTTCCCTTTCTCCTTTCCTTTTTACTTTCCTTCTTTCCTTAGCTATTTATAAAGCCTGATAAGACAGTCATTTTGCGCTCTTGCTCTTTCTTTTATTTGGTTATTTTTTTTGTTGCTGCTTCCTGTACAATATTGTGAACTTCTCTCTGTCCATAGGTTATAGGCACTCTATCTACTAGACATAATACTTTAAATCTATTCATAATTTCATTTCATATTCATAAGGGATGTTATTTAGGTCATATCTGTATGGTCTGACACTTTTCTCTATTTTCTTCAATTTATGTCTGGATTTTGTCATGAACCCACAACCAGCTCCAAGTCTTTTAACTGACTATTATATCAAGCCTATAATTGACTATATCATTTTTGGTTGCAAAGTACATGATCAATATGATTTTTATATTGGTCATCTGGTTTGATGTCCTTTTGGAGAGTCTCTCCTTTTGGGTTGTTGAAAAAGAGTGAGTTATCTTGACAAAACACTTCTCAGTTTTTGCCCTGCTTTATTTTGTACTCCAAGGCCAAATTAGTTTATTATTCCAGTTATCTTTTGATTTATTATGTTATCCTTCTAATCCCCTATGATGACTGTCACATTTTTGATATTATTCCTTTTTAAAAATATTTCATTTTTCCAATTACATGTAAAATAATTTTTAACTTACAAATTCTCTCTTTTTCACCTCTCCCCAAGGCAGCAAGCAATTTGATAGAAGTTAAACATGTGCAGTCATGCAAAACATATTTCCATATTAGTCATGTTGTGAAAGAAAACACACAAAAAAGTAAAAAAAAAAATATGCCTCAATCTGCACCCAGA
The DNA here is from genome assembly GCF_048593235.1 of Sminthopsis crassicaudata. Lineage (NCBI taxonomy): Eukaryota > Metazoa > Chordata > Mammalia > Dasyuromorphia > Dasyuridae > Sminthopsis > Sminthopsis crassicaudata. The sequence continues at coordinate 147,773,960 of NC_133618.1, forward strand.
CTCTATTTCATGATATTCTGGAAGATGTTGTAAATCTTCATAGAACTGAGCAACTTTGGTCTCTTTTACATCAGTTATAGGTACATAGACTTGTATTACAGTGATGTTAAATGGTCTTAGATTGAAATAGATATCATTCTGTCATTTTTGAGATCATGCCCCAGCATAATTTTCCTCACCTTCTTATTGAGTAAGGGGGCTACTCTGCTTCTTCTAAGGTATTCTTGCCTACAGACCTATATGTAATGATCACTCCATCAAATTCAACCGTTCCCTTTGATTTACATTCACTCATACACAAGAAGTTAATGTTTAATCTTTCTATCTCTGACAATATTGACCTTTAAAGCATTAGCCTTTCATTTTGTTACCACATACACCCACATCAGAGCTTCCTTTCTGCTGTGACCCCACCACTTCATTCTTTCTGAAGCTACTTGGAGTTGTCCTAGGTCCTTTCCTAGTAGCATACTGGAAACCTTTCAACTTGAGGGATTCATCCACCATCATCTCTTTTATCATTTTAGTGCTGTCCATAGGAGTTTCATGGCAAAGATACTTGAGTGATTTGCCATTTCCTTCTCTGGTAATTTATTTTTTGTCAGAACTCTCCCCTATGCCTTGTCTGTCTCTTATGTAGCCCTGCATTAAAAAGTTCATAGTTTTCTTGAGCTACACAAACTCCTTTGCCATGACAAGAACAAGGCAGTGATCTAGAAGGTGAACATGTACATACATATATAGATATATATCCAAATGAAATATTGAATGGATTTCCCCATTATTCACCTCATGTTAGCCTTATGCTAAGAATTAAGAACTTCATAAGGAAATAAATTCTGACAAGAAGGCTCTCATCTGTATTGAATTTATTTAATCAGATTAGAGTTCCAACATAAAAGAAAACTAATCATTTCTTTTAATATAAGAAAACCATCACTAATTTTACATTAGAGCAGCCATTTGTGTGATAGTGACTAATGTGCAAGATATTACAGAACTATATGCCTCTGTATGATCAGATCATTGCCTGGTTAGAGATAAGATCAAAATGAATGTCAAATTAAAGGAACGATAAACATGAGAAAGTAAAGTATTCAATCACAACAGCTGGATCCAAATCTCTTTAAATAAGCTGTTGACTGAAGAAAAAAAAAAAGGTAACTGCATGTTAAAACATTGATAAAGATAAATTTAATCAAGGAAGTCAGAGAGCCAAGAAACTACTTTAACCAACAAACATTTCTTCCCTTTGCCAAGTTAAGAATTTTGGCAACCAAGGATAAAGCTAATCTAAAATATTAATTAATTTGCAAAACATTATAGAGGACTACATCAAAAGCTTACAAAGAGTATCATTTTACAAACCAGAAAAAATAGTGTAATGGAAAATGAGGTTGGGAAAAAATTAACATGAGAGCCAATTAAATTAGAATATTCCAACATTTGTAGCTATTTGTAGGAAGGAAAACAAAGATATGAACTGGACTAGTTTTCTGAGATTTCTGTGTTGATTTATTTTTGTTAATGACAGTGAAACCAACATATTTGTATCCTAATACACTGTACATTAGCAATCAATGTTGTATACCCTGATCCTTCACTTCAGTCATGACACCCCTAAAAGCTACCTCTAGGATCAAAGCATGCTTTGGATCAGCATCACTCAAAAAAATCACAGTTCTCAAGCCTTCATTGACTTTTTTTTACTAGAACAACCAAAAGACCCATTTATTTACAGCAAAATACTTTTAATTAAATAGCACAGTAAAATATATGAAGAGAATTTCTCCTATATATACATGCTTTTACAAATTTCTTCAGCAAAGACATTTTCCTCTTTAAATTCAATCCCTATGTTTTGTTGCCTCTTTGTATGAAGACAGAGGTACCCAGAGTCTTAAAGGCAGTTGCATTAATTCTCAAATAGCATGTTTAACAAAGAAAAAACATAATTAGAAAAAAATCCATTTTCCTCTTCCAATCCTCTATCATAAAGCAATCTTTTTTTAACTGGATTCTATAGGGGCTTGAGAATTTCTCTCTAAAGCTATATTTCCATCAAAGGGTTCAACAATTTAATGGATTTTGTGGTAAATTGTAGGTTTCAATATCTTTCTCCAGGAGAGAATGAAAACTTTTATAGAGTGGAACTGGAAATGATTTAATATATGATATAATTTTACTCATAATTTTGTTAAGCTCAAATATGAAAGTGTCCATTAAGGAAAATAAACTTTAACAAGAATACTACACTTCTACAGCTGTCAGAAAGAAACAGAGACAGAAGGAGACACAAACAGAAAGACAAAAATAGAAACATAGAAACATAGAGGAAGACAAACAGATTTTAAGAAAGAGAAAGGCAGAGTCAGAAAGAAGAAAAACAAAGAAAGAAAATGAAAGATTGAGAAAAAGAAGGGAAGAAGAAAAAAAGAAGGAAAGGAGAGGAAGGGAAAGAGTTAAAGAAATCATATATTTTGTATAAAGAAGACAACTCATTTCAATAAGAAATACCATAAGATTCTATTGTGAACAATTTAGAAGATTTTTTTAAATGTATAGACCATTATTATTTGAAAACATAGATTTGGGCTAAATATTTAGCAGCAATACATATTCGTTATAGATAATTCAATTCAAAAATATTTATTTCATGCCTTTTTGTGCAAGAATTGAAATAATGGTCTCTAGTAATGATGAGTACATGCTCATTCCAACACGAATCTATTGGAATTGACTTGAATCACCTCACTATTGAAAAGAGCCATGTCCATCACAATTGATCTTCACATAATGTTGTTATTGCCATGGACAAAGTTCTCTTGGTTTTACTCAGTTCCCTCAGCATCAGTTCATGTAAGTCTCTCTAAGCCTTTCTGAAATATCCTGATGGTCATTTTTTGCAGAACAATAATATTCCATTACATTCATGTACCATAACTTATTTAGCCATTCCCTAACTGATAGGCATCCACTCAGTCTCCAATTCCTTTCCACTACAAAAAGGGCTGCTACAAACATTTTTGCATTTTTGAGTCTTTTTATGATCTCATTGGGATGCAGGCCTAGTAGAGACACTGCTAGATTAAAGAGTATGCAGTTTGATAGCCCTTTGCATATAGTTCCATATTACTCACCAGAATGGATGGATCAGTTCACAATTCCACCAACAATGTATTAGTGTCCCAGTTTTCCCACATCCCCTCCAACATTCATCATTATTTTTTCCCATCGTCTTTGCCAGTCTGAGAGTTGTATAGTGGTACCTCAGAGTTGTTTTAATTTACAATTCTCTGATCAATAGTGATTCAGAGCATTTTTTCATATGACTAGAAATGGTTTTAATTTCTTCATCTGAAATTTGCCATATTCTTTGACCATTTATCAATTGGAGAATGGCTTGTATTCTTATAAATTTGAGTCAATTCTCTATATATTTTAGAAATGAGGCCTTTATCAGAACTCTTCGATGTAAAAAAACATTTTCCCAGTTTACTGAGGAAGCCTTTCGCAGTCATTTCCTTCTGAGATAGTCTTCCATTTATACTGTATAATTTTACATGTCCAGTTATTTGCATGTGATTACCCCCATTACAACAGGAAATCCTTGAGGGTAGTATTTTTGTCTTTCTTAGCATATCTAGTCCTTCATACAATTCCTGCACATAGTAAAAACTTAATAAGTGCTTGTTTATTGACTGACAAAAATATTTAAGAATCTAGACTAGAGGAAGGATTCCATTGGGTTAGGTAAATTTTCCAAAGGAATTTGAAAGAATATATGGACAAGACCATATAGGTTGAGAAGACACAGAGAGCATGGAGCCTGAGAACAGTGATGAGAATATGGATAGTCTGCTGATTTGGTTTGAGTCTAGCTTTTCTTGAGGCAATATGCTTGTGTTTTACACCCCTGTCCATCTATTTGTAGAATTGCCCCAATGGGCTGCCCTAATGCATCAATAATCCAGCTAATTTTGGGTATAATGTCAACTCATTACTCTAGGGTACAAGTGTGGGTTCCAGGTCCTAAGGTGGGGTATTGACATGCTACCCCAGTGAGAGTGATGACTACAGTCATCTCCCATAAAGCTAAAGATAGGAGAGCCAAGGCTCAAGAACAACTTCTTCAGCTACCAGTTGACACCTGCTCCTTCACCCTCCATTGGTCCTAAAGCCATCATGCCTGAGGTCCAGTGACTAATGGAGTAGTGATATCTGTCCCTTGTTGCCCATGACCTATACTCTCTACTGCCTACTCTTTCTGCTTAGGTCTCTGGCCTTCCTTTAAATGATTAAAATCAGTTTCTTGCTGCTCTCCCTTAATGTTAATGCCTTCTCTAAGATTACCTTTCATTTTTACATATATAAAGATATATATATCTTTATATACATACATAATAGATACATACACAAAAATATATATTAATAATAGGTAATATATTTAATATGTATATACTATATATGTTTCTTTATGTGCATAGTTTTTGCATCTTATCTTTCTCATGAAAATATAAATTCTTTAAGAGCAAAACTGTTTTTGTCTTTCTTTGATCCTAGTACTTTACACAGTGCCTGGCACATAGAAGGCACTTCATAAATGTTTATAGATTGATTGATACGAGGTGTTTAATAAATCCTTGTTGACGTACTGACTTATTTGACTCTTGGGAAGATTTTTAAGTCCTAAAACTGTTACAAATGACTGGGAGAGCTAGGTATTTATTATCTTCAAAGTAATTATGACTACCCTTTGAGGAAAGTTTGGAAATGTCAGCAATAGCAAGCTTGTCCCTGGGTCCCTGGAAACTTTGTTCAAAAGGCACATCAGCCAATCAACTGCTTTTTTGTCGGTTCTGATCTGAAATACATCTTCAATTACTCCTAGGGATGACAATATTGTCTGTAAGAGCACAGATTTAGAGCTAGATTGGATCTTTAAAAAATCACTAAATTTAGCTCCGTCTTTTTGCAGTTGAGGAAACTGAGGCATACAAAGTGCCACACATATCTCTAAAGTGGAAGATGAACCCAATGCCTCCTGACTCTAAGTCCAGAACCTCAATAACAGCCCTAAGTCTTTTTGATTTTAGTTTCAGATATTTGACTCCCTGCCTTCTTTCCTCCATCCTTCCCCCTCTGCCATACACACTTTCAGAGTTCTCCAAAACATTAGTAATTTGAAACTTTTGTTCATCAGAAGTTACTTCTCTACCTGTGGCTCTCATATATCCCTTTGTGCTCTTGTACTCCTATCATATTCTATTTTCCAAAATGATAATGATGTTTCACAGTTATTCAGTTCAATTTGACAGGTCTTTACTAAGCATAGCTATGTTCTGGGAGTTGAGGGACCAAGGACAAAACTTAAGTCTTTGTCCTCTAAGGGCATCCATTCTACTGGGTTAAAGGCAAACAATATATAACATGCATGCAGACATACAGAAAACATTTAGCATAATGACTCTAATTGTAACATATTGCTATATTAATAATAACAGCTAATATTTATATAGCACTTTAAGATTTGCAAAGCTCTTTATATAAGGTGTCCAAAAAGTCTAAGACATTTTAAAATTTTAATAGTTAATAAATAAGTTTCTTGCTTTATTTATTTATTTTACGAGGTTTCTTGGGTCATACAGCTAATTAGTATTAGATGTCTGAGGTGGGATTTGAATTCACATCTTACTGACACTCTATCCAACCAATTGCCCCTAAACAGGTTTTGTTTTTTGTTTTTTGTTTTGTTTTTTTAAAATAACTATGAAATAGCTATTTAAAGCTTTAAAATGTCCTAAGACTTTTGGAACATTATATGCTATTAAAGCTTTAAACTATATTGAGACATTTGGGACACATTGTTATATATGCCCTCACATTCATATTATAGCATAATATCATATAGATATTATATCATATTATATGTGTTACATACATTATATCATATCCATATTATAACAATATAGCCTATATATTGCCTAATATTACATGGTTGCATATTTGTTATAATATATTTTTTAAATTATAAGATCATTAAGGACAAGGATCATATCTTAATTATCTTGAATCCTGTAAGACTCATCATTAGATTTTTGTCTTTCTTTTCTTTTCTTTTTTCTTTTTTTTGCTGTGACAATTGGGGGTAAGTGACTTGCCCAAGGTTGAACAGCTAGAAGTGTTAAGGGTCTGAGACCAGCCTGAGATTTTAGGGCTGGTTCTCTATTCCCTGCACCACCTAGTTGCCCCCTCAACATTGTATTTTAAGCTGAATAATTATTTCATAAAACATTGTTGAGTAAATATCTCTGTGTCTTTTTTAGAGGCAGCTGGTAGTTCAGTGGTAGAGCTCTAGGCTTAGAGTCAGAAAGACTTCAATTCAAGTATGGCCTTAGATATTTACTAGTTGTATGACTCAGGATAATTTCCTTTGTTTGCCTCAGTTTCCTCATCTGTAAAATAAGGATAATGATAGCACCTGCTTCATAGAGTTGTTGTGAGGATCAAATGAGATAATCAAAAAAGAAAAAGCACTTAGCATAGCAGCTGGCATATAGTGTTTATTCATTTATCTTTGTTGACTGGCACTGTTATTATTTTTTTATTTTCCTTAGTCTCTCCATTGGTGTTAGTCATTTCTATCTCTGGCTTTTTCTTGGTAACCCCCTTTCTTTTTCCCATTTCCTCTAAGCTTTGAATCCTAGAGTGGGAATCTTTCTTCATGCATGATTTCCCGCCTTTGGTTACAAAAAAGACTCCTTACTATGTATTGGAATATGGACTAGGACCCTATTAGAGCCCATTCCAGCATCCTAGA